>NC_052323.1:19239883-19244883 GCF_016432855.1 Salvelinus namaycush | reverse complement strand
AGAAAATGGGGGTCATGTTTAGCAGTAACTGCACAGAGTTACTGTGAAACCAAGGTAAATAAAAGGCATTTTTCTCAGTTCCACGCTATGAGCAGTTACTGTCTTTTTGCTTGGTAGGGCAGTACATTGCAGTGTGATTCCACCTCCACACATTGGTGCTTTATTTGAACAAATATTTAATTTATACTTCCACAAACGCAGAACTCACAAACCGTCTCATGATCTGCTTGCAGGCAGACCTTATCTAGGTTCCCGTGAGTGCAATAGCTGGGTGTGACGTTGTTTTTGCAGACCAATTTCTGTAAACCGCACAGATTAATTCATAGGTGGCAAAGCCATCTGCAGTAAAATTAGCTAATTTGACAGATCTGTCATGTTAAGCTCACTATTAGAACATGTTTTTATCATAAACGGCACCCCAGTGAACCGCCAAACCAAAAGACTGACTGTAGGCTGGAAGCATGTCAGCCGTCAGCATCACATGCATCGATTGGGCTTTAGGTAACAGTGCGACAACTGAAAACAATAAAATCTATTCGGAATGTCATCACACCAAGGCCTGTAACTATGATATAGATAGAGCCATGATGACACTTTGCCTAACCTAACCATACAATAATGAAACACAGGCACGTTAAATAGCCTAGTTGGCAAAGGAATGCTGCAGGTGCGTTAAATGCATGCATTGTAGAACTGTCAACACAGCAACAACAAAAAAATATTTAAAAAGCCGAACACTAAATCATATCGCCTAATAATAACATATAATATATAGCCTATTCTTTACTGACAATCAAATACAACCGCACCTTCCTTCCGTCTTTTATTTGTATTTGTATTTTTTTTAGATATTTTTTTACAAATGCATAATAACACGACCGCCCATCAGAATAACGTTTTTAGGCTATGATGGCAACATAGGGTGGCATCCATAAACTAACGAACACATAGAGGGAGACAGGGACATGGAATTTGAATCATTTGTATACTAAAGCTACCAATATTTACCTGGTCCGAGGATGTGCGGTGAGAATGTCCGTTACAGGTACTGCGTCTGGGTGTAGTCTGCATATGTGTAGGACAAACGGTTAAATAGGGAAAGCGCAACCTTTTTTTTTACACCAACTAGACACCAATCTGAGCTACGCCATTGGCCCAATCCATCCAGAGGAGGGATAACATTGGCCAGGTTAAACCCATGAGTTGAGATGTTGAGGGGGACAATGTTGTGCAGCGTTCATCTGATAAATCCGACAATGATACCACAACGCCACCTTGTGGATACATACAGCATAGCCTACAGGTCCAGAGTTTGGTGGAGGTCAACGCAAGAATCATCTCCATCATATAAAGTTCACTATAAACTGGGTGGTTCCAGCCCTGAATGCCTATTGGTTGACCGTCGTGGTATATGAGACCGTATACCACGGGTATGACAAAACATGTATTTTTACTGCTCTAATTACTTTAGTAACAACTTTATAATAGCAATAAGGCACCTCTGGGGCTTGTGGTATAATGCCAATATACCACGGCTATTATACCACGGCTAATGGCTGTATCCAGGCACACTGCAATGCGTCGTGCCTAAGAACAGCCCTTAGCCATGGTATATTCGCCATATACCACAGCCCCTCGTACCTTATTGCTTAAGTATAAAGTGCATACACATATTCAGAATAACCTGCAAAGTGAAACTCAAGTGTGGTTTGATAAAACATGTATTAATGCTCAGGCATGTCATGTCATAATGCAGCCTTGTGGATCAACATTGTAAAGTAGTACAGTCTGGTACTTACGGTATATGTTCTCTGATGTCAAAATATTATCATTCAAGTATTCCTCTCAGAGTAGAATATGTTATGTTACGAATTACAATTTGTATTATATGGTAACAACCCTGGGTTTATAAGCGTGGATATCGACTCTGCTGCTTGAGCATGCTTTTGGGGCACAGTCGATAACGCGCTGGTCTTCGGGCTAGAAGGCCGAGGGTTTGAGACCTGCTCCCTGCTGTTTCATTACAATATGTTACAACTTTGCTAAACTTACAATATGTTACGAATTTGCAATACATACTCTGTTACGAATTTTCAAATGTATGATATGTTACGAATTCTAGCTAAGTGGCTAAATGTTAGTTAGCTGGCTAATGTTAGCTAGGCTAGGGGTTAGGGTTAAGTTAAGGAATTAGGTTAAAGTGTTCAGGTTAAATGTATGACAAAAAAATAGTAAGTAGTTAAAGTTGCTAATTAGCTACAAATGTCGGACACATTTGTAGACTCGGTCTCGGACAGTGAGGACGCGTAATTTCTTCCCGAGACCAGCGAGGTGAAAAACTCAACATGATCAGTTTCCATTCAGTCAGCGCATCAAACCGATTCACCAGACCAAATATATACACTCCTTTCTTGAAACATTAACATCTTAACAGCCTTTATATCTATTGTAATGACCTGACTAGATCATAAATGAACAATTGTCCAGACAGAGGCTTGAGTTTGCGAATTGACGGTTTATTAAACCAACTTTACACAGGCTACTGTTTGGGCCGTAGCACACGCCAAATAAATGACAGATAACCCACAAGCCAATCGTGACCTTCTCTTGTGAAGCCCAGACGTAAGAGAGAGAACAAAGGCGAAACCTGGTCTTAACTTCCAATGCTCCATCCCCCTGCCCAACCCCCCTCCACGCCACTCCGCCAACCGCCAGGATGCCCGGCATCAGAACATTCCAGGCATTCCCGTGATTGGCAGATAGCAGGTTGATTGACATGTCGGACCCCGCGAACACTGGGTACTGGTCAGTACAACACAACCACCTACTAGCCTAACACATAACACACAGCTGTCTGTGCGGGTCGCTACACTATTATAGACATGTTTGCTCAGTGGCGAATTTATAGTCCTTCAGTGTGTGACAGCCAGGTTCATGATCCTGAAAGGACAGCAACCGTAATACCAGCGCACTCATGTAGGACTGCACTTCTCGTAAAACACAGTGGTGTAGTGGGGGGTATACGCAAGTATAAACCGACTCGACTACGCCTAAAATAATGAATGGAAAATATATACTAAATACAATATGTGTTGTATAGGGTTAATAAGGTCAATGCCCGCTCCCCGCAGAAATCTAATTAGCATAATACAAAAATCAGCATAAAAATCCATTAGACTAGAGATATCTTGGTTTTTGCATTGGATGTGTGTCAATCGTCAATTCGTAACGTCTGAGATCCCTAAAGATTGGAAAGCTGCCACGGTCATCCCCCTCTTCAAAGAGGGTGACACTCTAGACCCAAACTGTTATAGACCTATATCCATCCTGCCCTGTCTTTCTAAAGTCTCTGAAAGCCAAGTTAACAAACAGATCACTGACCATTTCGAATCCACCGTACCTTCTCCGCTGTGCAATCTGGTTTCCGGGCTGGTCACGGGTGCACCTCAGCCACGCTCAAGGTACTAAATGATATCATAACCGCCATCGATAAAAGACAGTACTGTGCAGCTGTCTTCATCGACCTGGCCAAGGCTTTCGACTCTGTCAATCACCGTATTCTTATCGGGAGACTCAACAGCCTTGGTTTCTCAACTGATTGCCTCGCCTGGTTCACCAACTACTTCTCAGACAGAGTTCAGTGTGTCAAATCGGAGGGCCTGTTGTCCGGACCTCTGGCAGTCTCTATGGGGGCACCACAGGGTTCAATTCTCAGGCCGACTCTTTTCTCTGTATATATCAATGATGTCGCTCTTGCTGCGGGTGATTCTTTGATCCACCTCTACGCAGACGACACCATTCTGTATACATCTGGTCCTACTTTGGACACTGTGTTAACTAACCTCCAAACGAGCTTCAACGCCATACAACACTCCTTCCGTGGCCTCCAACTGCTTTTAAATGCTAGTAAAACGAAATGCATGCTCTTCAACTGATTGCTGCCCGCATCCTCCTGCCCGACTAGCATCACTACTCTGGACGGTTCTGACCTAGAATATGTGGACAACTACAAATACCTAGGTGTCTGGCTAGACTGTAAACTCTCCTTCCAGACTCATATTAAACATCTCCAATCCAAAATGAAATCTAGAATCGGCTTCCTATTTCACAACGAAGCCTCCTTCACTCACGCTGCCAAACATACCCTCGTAAAACTGACTATCCTACCGATCCTTGACTTCAGCGATGTCATTTACAAAATAGCCTCCAACACTCTACCCAGCAAACTGTATGCAGTCCATCACAGTGGCATCCGTTTTGTCACCAAAACCCCATATACCACCCACCACTGGGACCTGTATGCTCTCGTCGGCTGGCCTTTGCTACATCCCCAGATGTTTTTTTTGGGGGGGGGGGGCTATCTGTTGTAATAGCAGTAAGGCCAAATTGTTGTATACTTCAAGGGGTCTTAAAATTCAAAATTATCCTTGGTATGACCTTTAAACAATTCCATATACAGTAGTGTAAGCCCCCCGCCCCGCTTAGACTCTTATAGGTTAAATATGCCACTGGAGCTCCTGTACCAGCAATAAGCTGTGGTATGAGACTACACCCACAATTGAAGTGTGTACAGTACTGATAACTTGTCATTATGAAATATAATTATATAACAGTATAGGCTATGTTATGAATCACATAGCCTACTATACGTAGCCTGTTTAGTCACTGGAATGTCACCAGCAGCAGACGCTTGATATGTGGATAGCCTAATAAAAAATACAGAATCCAGGCTTACTTCGCTTTCACCATCTCTTTAATAAGATCACATTCAGCCATCAGATATTTGGTGCACTGATTCATCTTGTGCTAAACAGAATATAAGCACATACATGAAACTTTAAAGTCAGACAGATACCACTTTTTCGAGAGTTTATTATACAAATGCTATTGAAAAAAATAAAGTAAATAAAATGTAAAATAGCAGATAAAGACTTGTGTTTTCTAGGAAGCTCCATCCTGCAGAGCTAAAACCTCCAGCTAAAAAACCAATAGCTTCTAGA
>NC_052323.1:18771401-18872283 GCF_016432855.1 Salvelinus namaycush | reverse complement strand
GTCGGTCCTCCACGTACATGGAGAACAGGATGTCATCAGGGTTTGGTCTGGTCCTCCACGTACATGGGAACAGGATGTCATCAGGGTTTGTGTCTGGTCTCACCGTACATGGAGAACAGGATGTCATCAGGGTTTGTGTCTGGTCCTCCACGTACATGGAGAACAGGATGTCATCAGTGTTTGTGTCTGGTCCTCCACGTACATGAGAACAGGATGTCATCAGGGTTTGTGTCTGGTCCTCCACGTACATGGAGAACAGGATGATCATCAGGTTGTGTCGTCCTCCACGTACCATGGAGAACAGGATGTCATCAGGGTTTGTGTCCTGGTCCTCCACGTACCATGGAGAACAGGATGTCATCAGGTTGGTCTGGTCCTCCACGTACATGGAGAACAGGATGTCATCAGGGTTTTGTGTCTGGTCCTCCACGTACATGGAGAACAGGATATCATCAGGGTTTGTTCTAGGTCCTCCACGTACTGGAGAATAGGAAGTTTCATGGGTTTGTGTTGGTCCTCCACGTACATGGAGAACAGGATTCACAGGGTTTGTGTCTGGTCCTCCAGACATGGAGAACAGGATGTCATCAGGTTTGTGTGGTCCTCCACGTACATGGAGAACAGGATATCATCAGGGTTTGTGTCTGGTCCTCCACGTACATGGAGAAACAGGATGTCATCAGGTTTGTGTCTGGTCCTCCACGTACATGGAGAACAGGATATCATCAGGGTTTGTGTCTAGTCCTCCACGTACATGGAGAACAGGATGTCTCAGGGTTGTTCTGGCCTCCACGACATGGGAACAGGATTCATCAGGTTTGTGTTGCCTCCACGTACATGGAGAATAACAGGGATGTCATCAGGGTTTGTGTCTGTCCTCCACGTACATGGAGAACAGGATATCATCAGGGTTTGTGTCTGGTCCTCCCCGTACATGGAGAACAGGATATCATCAGGGTTGTGTCTAGGTCCTCCACGTACATGGAACAGGATGTCATCAGGGTTTGTGTCTGGTCCTCACGTACATGGAGAACGGATGTCATCAGGGTTTGTGTCTGGTCCTCCACGTACATGGAGAA
This sequence comes from Salvelinus namaycush, assembly GCF_016432855.1. Lineage (NCBI taxonomy): Eukaryota > Metazoa > Chordata > Actinopteri > Salmoniformes > Salmonidae > Salvelinus > Salvelinus namaycush. Next base: position 18,871,204 of record NC_052323.1, on the reverse strand, counting down.
CAGGATTCATCAGGGTTTGTGTCTGGTCTCACAGTACATGGAGAACAGGATGTATCAGGGTTTGTGTCTGGTCCTCACGTACATGGAGAACAGGATGTCATCAGGTTTTGTGTTGGTCTCCACGTACATGGAGAACAGATGTCATCAGGGTTTGTGTCTGGTCCTCACGTACATGGAGAACAGGATCATCAGGGTTTGTGTCTGGGTCCTCCACGTACATGGAGAACAGGATGTCATCAGGGTTTGTGTCTGGTCCTCCACGTACATGAGAAAGGATTCATCAGGGTTTGGTTGGTCCGCACGTAATGGAGAACAGGATATACATCAGGGTTTGTGTCTGGTCCTCCACGTACATGGAGAACAGGATATCATCAGGGTTTGTGTCTGGTCTCCACGTACATGGAGAACAGGATGTCCTCAGGGTTGTGTCTGGTCCTCCACGTACATGGAGAACAGGATGTCAATCAGGGTTTGTGTCTGGTCCTCCACGTACATGGAGACAGGATTCATCAGGGTTTGTGTCTGGTCTCCACGTACATGGAGACAGGATGTCATCAGGGTTTGTGTCTGGTCCTCCACGTACAGGAGAACAGGATGTCATCAGGTTGTGTCTGGTCCTCCAGTACATGCGAGACAGGATATCATCAGTGTTTGTGTCTGGTCCTCCACGTACATGGAGAACAGGTATCATCAGGGTTTTGTTCTGGTCCTCCACGTACATGGAGAAACAGGATATCATCAGGGTTGTGTCTGGTCCTCCACGTACATGGAGAACAGCATGTACATCAGGGTTTGGTCTGGGCCTCCCAGTACATGGAGAACAGGATGTCATCAGGGTTTGTGTCTGGTCTCCAGTACATGGAGAACAGGATGTCATCAGGGTTTGTGTTCTGGTCCTCCACGTACATGGAGAACAGGATGCATCAGGTTTGTGTCTGGTCCTCCACGTACATGGAGAAGGAGTCATCAGGGTTTGTGTCGGTCCTCCAGTACTGGAGAAAGGATATCATCAGGGTTTGTGTCTGGTCCTCCACGTACATGAGAACAGGATGCATCAGGTTTGTTCTAGGTCCTCCACGTACATGGAGAACAGGATTCATCAGGGTTTGTGCGTGTCTCCACGTACATGGAGAACAGGATGTCATCAGGGTTTGTGTCTGGCCTCCACGTACATTGAGAAACAGGATGTCATCAGTGTGGTTGGTCCTCCACGTACATGGAGAACAGGATGTCATCAGGGTTTGTGTCTGGTCCTCCACAGTACATGGAGAACAGGATGTCATCAGGTGTGGTCTGGTCCTCCAGTACATGGAGAACAAGGATATCATCAGGGTTTGTGTTGGTCCTCCACGTACATGGAGAACAGGATATCATCAGTTTGTCTCTAGGTCCTCCACGTACATGGAGAACAGGATATCATCAGGGTTTGTTCTGGTCCTCCACGTACTGGAGAACGGATCATCAGGGTTTGTGTCTGTCCCCACGTACATGGAGAACGGATGTCATCAGGGTTGTGTCTGGTCCTCACGTACATGGAGAACAGGATTCATCAGGGTTTGTGCGGTCCTCCACGTACATGGAGAACAGGATTACATCAGGGTTTGTGTCTGGTCCTCCACGTACATGGAAACAGGATGTCATCAGGGTTTGTGTCTGGTTTCCTCCACGTACATGGAGAACAGGATATCATCAGGTTTGTGTCTAGGTCCTCCACGTACATGGAGAACAGGATAGTCATCAGTGGTTTGTGTCTGGTCCTCCACGTACATGGAGAACAGGCATGTCATCAGGGTTTGTGGTCTGGTCCTCCACAGTACTGGGAGACAGGATGTCATCAGGGTTTGTGTCTGGTCCTCCACGTACATGGAGAACAGGATGTCATCAGGGTTTGTGTCTGGTCCTCACACGTACATGGAGAACAGGAATATCATCAGGTTTTGTGTTCTGGTTCCTGCCACGTACATGGAGAACAGGATATCATAAGGGTTGTGTCTGGTCCTCCACGTACGATGAGAACAGGATCATCAGGTTTGGGTCTGTCTCCTCCGTACATGGAGAACAGGATGTCATCAGGGTTTGTGTTGTGTCCTCACGTACGGAGAACAGGATGTCATCAGGGTTTTGTGTCTGGTCCTCCACGTACATGGAGAACAGGATATCATCAGGGTTTGTGTCGGTCTGTCATCACGTACATGGAGAACAGGATGATCATCAGGGTTTGTGTCTGGTCCTCCAGTACATGGAGAACAGGATGTCATCAGGGTTGTGTCTGGTCCTCCACGTACATGGAGAAAAGGATGTCATCAGGTTTGTTCTGGTCCTCCACGTACATGGAGAACAGGAATGTCTCAGGGTTGTGTCTGGTCCTCCCCGTACATGGAGAACAGGTGTCATCAGGGTTTGTGTCTGGTCTCCACGTACATGGGAACAGGATTGTCATCAGGGTTTGTGTTGGTATCCACGTACATGGAGAACAGGATAGTCATCAGGTTTTAGGTTCCTCCACGTAATGGAGAACAGGATGTCATTAGGGTTTGTGTCTGGTCCTCCACGTACATGGAGACAGGATGTCATCAGGGTTGTGTCTGGTCCTCCACGTACATGGAGAAACAGGATCATCAGGGTTTGTGTCTGGTCCTCCACGTACATGGAGAACAGGATGTCATCAGGGTTTGTGTCTGGTCTCCAGTACATGGAGAACAGGATGTCATCAGGGTTTGTGTCTGGTCCTCACACGTACATGGAGAACAGGATGTCATCAGGGTTTGTTGTATGGTCCTCCACGTACATGGAGAACAGGATTCATCAGGGTTTGTGTCTGGTCCTCCAGTACATGGAGAACAGGATACATCAGGGTTTTTGTCTGGTCCTCCACGACATGGAGAACAGGATGTCATCAGGGTTTGTGTTGGTCCCAAGTACATGGAGAACAGGATTCATCAGGGTTTGTGTCTGGTCCTCCACGTACATGGAGAACAGGATGTTCACAGGGTTTGTCGTCGGTCCTACCACGTACAGGAGAACAGGATGTCATCAGGGTTGTGTTCTGGTCCTCAACGTACTGGAGAACAGGATGTACATCAGGGTTTGTGTCTGGTCCTCCACGTACATGGAGAACAGGATGTCATCAGTGGTTTGTGTCTGGTCCTCCACGTACATGGAGAACAGGATGTCATCAGGGTTTGTGTCTGGTCCCCACGTACATGGAGAACAGGATAGTCATCAGGTTTGTGTTTGGTCCTCCACGTAAATGGAGAACAGGATTCATCAGGAGTCTCTACACAGTGTGGAGCGGTGGCTTCTCGCTACACAGTGTGGAGAGGTGGCTTCTCTCTACACAGTGTGGAGCGGTGGCTTCTCTCTACACAGTGTGGAGCGGTGGCTTCTCTCTACGCAGTGTGGAGCGGTGGCTTCTCTCTACGCAGTGTGGAGCGGTGGCTTCTCTCTACGCAGTGTGGAGCGGTGGCTTCTCTCTACGCAGTGTGGAGCGGTGGCTTCTCTCTACGCAGTGTGGAGCGGTGGCTTCTCTCTCTACGCAGTGTGGAGCGGTGGCTTCTCTTTCTACGCAGTGTGGAGCGGTGGCTTCTCTCTCTACGCAGTGTGGAGCGGTGGCTTCTCTCTCTACGCAGTGTGGAGCGGTGGCTTCTCTCTCTACGCAGTGTGGAGCGGTGGCTTCTCTCTCTACGCAGTGTGGAGCGGTGGCTTCTCTCTCTACGCAGTGTGGAGCGGTGGCTTCTCTCTCTACGCAGTGTGGAGCGGTGGCTTCTCTCTCTACGCAGTGTGGAGCGGTGGCTTCTCTCTCTACGCAGTGTGGAGCGGTGGCTTCTCTCTCTACGCAGTGTGGAGCGGTGGCTTCTCTCTCTACACAGTGTTGGAGCGGTGGCTTCTCTCTCTACGCAGTGTGGAGCGGTGGCTTCTCTCTCTACGCAGTGTGGAGCGGTGGCTTCTCTCTCTACGCAGTGTGGAGCGGTGGCTTCTCTCTCTACGCAGTGTGGAGCGGTGGCTTCTCTCTCTACGCAGTGTGGAGCGGTGGCTTCTCTCTCTACGCAGTGTGGAGCGGTGGCTTCTCTCTCTACGCAGTGTGGAGCGGTGGCTTCTCTCTACGCAGTGTGGAGCGGTGGCTTCTCTCTCTACGCAGTGTGGAGCGGTGGCTTCTCTCTCTACGCAGTGTGGAGCGGTGGCTTCTCTCTCTACGCAGTGTGGAGCGGTGGCTTCTCTCTCTACGCAGTGTGGAGCGGTGGCTTCTCTCTCTACGCAGTGTGGAGCGGTGGCTTCTCTCTCTACGCAGTGTGGAGCGGTGGCTTCTCTCTCTACGCAGTGTGGAGCGGTGGCTTCTCTCTCTACGCAGTGTGGAGCGGTGGCTTCTCTCTCTACGCAGTGTGGAGCGGTGGCTTCTCTCTCTACGCAGTGTGGAGCGGTGGCTTCTCTCTCTACGCAGTGTGGAGCGGTGGCTTCTCTCCTCTACGCAGTGTGGAGCGGTGGCTTCTCTCTCTACGCAGTGTGGAGCGGTGGCTTCTCTCTCTACGCAGTGTGGAGCGGTGGCTTCTCTCTCTACGCAGTGTGGAGCGGTGGCTTCTCTCTCTACGCAGTGTGGAGCGGTGGCTTCTCTCTCTACGCAGTGTGGAGCGGTGGCTTCTCTCTCTACGGAGTGTGGCGCGGTGGCTTCTCTCTCTACGGAGTGTGGAGCGGTGGCTTCTCTCTCTACGGAGTGTGGAGCGGTGGTTTCTCTCTCTACGGAGTGTGGAGCGGTGGCTTCTCTCTACACAGTGTGGAGCGGTGGCTTCTCTCTACACAGTGTGGAGCGGTGGCTTCTCTCTACACAGTGTGGAGCGGTGGCTTCTCTCTACACAGTGTGGAGCGGTGGCTTCTCTCTACGCAGTGTGGAGCGGTGGCTTCTCTCTCTACACAGTGTGGCGCGGTGGCTTCTCTCTCTACAGAGTGTGGCGCGGTGGCTTCTCTCTCTACAGAGTTTGGCGCGGTGGCTTCTCTCTCTACAGAGTGTGGCGCGGTGGCTTCTCTCTCTACAGAGTGTGGCGCGGTGGCTTCTCTCTCTACAGAGTGTGGCGCGGTGGCTTCTCTCTCTACAGAGTGTGGAGCGGTGGCTTCTCTCTCTACACAGTGTGGAGCGGTGGCTTCTCTCTCTACACAGTGTGGAGCGGTGGCTTCTCTCTCTACACAGTGTGGAGCGGTGGCTTCTCTCTCTACACAGTGTGGAGCGGTGGCTTCTCTCTCTACACAGTGTGGAGCGGTGGCTTCTCTCTCTACACAGTGTGGAGCGGTGGCTTCTCTCTCTACACAGTGTGGAGCGGTGGCTTCTCTCTCTACACAGTGTGGAGCGGTGGCTTCTCTCTCTACACAGTGTGGAGCGGTGGCTTCTCTCTCTACACAGTGTGGAGCGGTGGCTTCTCTCTCTACACAGTGTGGAGCGGTGGCTTCTCTCTCTACACAGTGTGGAGCGGTGGCTTCTCTCTCTACACAGTGTGGAGCGGTGGCTTCTCTCTCTACACAGTGTGGAGCGGTGGCTTCTCTCTCTACACAGTGTGGAGCGGTGGCTTCTCTCTCTACACAGTGTGGAGCGGTGGCTTCTCTCTCTACACAGTGTGGAGCGGTGGCTTCTCTCTCTACACAGTGTGGAGCGGTGGCTTCTCTCTCTACGGAGTGTGGAGCGGTGGCTTCTCTCTCTACGGAGTGTGGAGCGGTGGCTTCTCTCTCTACGGAGTGTGGAGCGGTGGCTTCTCTCTCTACGGAGTGTGGAGCGGTGGCTTCTCTCTCTACGGAGTGTGGAGCGGTGGCTTCTCTCTCTACGGAGTGTGGAGCGGTGGCTTCTCTTTACAAAGTGTGGAGTGGTGGCTTCTCTCAACAGAGTGTGGAGAGTTGGCTTCTCTCAACAGAGTGTGGAGTGGTGGCTTCTCTCTACAGACTGTGGAGAGTTGGCTTCTCTCAGAGTGTGGAGCGTTGGCTTCTCTTTACAAAGTGTGGATTGGTGGCTTCTCTCTACAGACTGTGGAGAGGTGGCTTCTCTCAACAGATTGTGGAGCGGTGGCTTCTCTTTACAAAGTGTGGAGCGGTGGTTTCTCTCTCTACGGAGTGTGGAGCGGTGGTTTCTCTCTCTACGGAGTGTGGAGCGGTGGCTTCTCTCTCTACGGAGTGTGGAGCGGTGGCTTCTCTCTCTACGGAGTGTGGAGCGGTGGCTTCTCTCTCTACGGAGTGTGGAGCGGTGGCTTCTCTCTCTACGGAGTGTGGAGCGGTGGCTTCTCTCTCTACGGAGTGTGGAGCGGTGGCCAGTCCTCTTCTGGCTGTGCCGGGTGGAGATTATAACAGAACATGGCCATGATGTTCAAATGTTCATAGATGACCAGCAGGGTCAAATAATAATAAGAGAAATAATAATCATTCAGAGAGAGAGAGAGAAAAAGACAGAGATTAGAGAGAGCAATTCACACAGGGTTCTCTCTCTCTCTGGAAGTCGATAAAGCAAGCATATATTGGGGTATTATTTTGGTGGACATGTTTATCTATCAGGGTGTGTAGGGTGTAAATATGATCAGTTGTGCGATGTTTTGGTATAAATCCAATTTGGCTTTTACTCGAGACATTGTGCTTTTTAAGGAAGTTTAGAACTCTTACATTTATAATACTACAGAAAACCTTCCCCAGGTTACTGTTCACACAAATGCCTCTGTAATTGTTAGGGTCAAATTTGTCTCCGTTCTTAAAGATTGGGGTTATGAGTCCTTGATTCCAGATGTCAGGGAAATAACCTACACTCAGGATCAAATTAAACAGTTTTAATATAGCCAATTGAAGTTTTGCACTAGTGAGTTTGAGCATCTCATTTAGGATGCCATCAGGTCCGCATGCTTTTTTAAAATTGAGAGCCTGAAGTTGTTATAGAGTCCTGGTCAGTACTTGGGGAGTCCAGTGGATTTTGATTGTCCTTTATTGTCCTTTATAGCTTCTCATGAATTTGGCGTTGTTCTGCGTTTGTGTCAATTTGAACGGTGTTGTAGAGTGTTTTAAAATGGGTTGTCCATATGTCACCATTTTGTATCGCTAATTCCTCTTGTTTAGATTTTATTTTATTTTTTCCAATTTTGCCAGAAGTTGTTTGTGTTTATGGACTCCTCAATTAGTGTCAGCTGCTTGCTGTTGTACTGTGCTTTTTTGGTTCTGAGTGTACGTTTATAGAGTTTTAAAGTCTCACAGTAATGAAGGAGTAATTCATCATTATTTGGGTCTCTGTGCTTTTGGTTCTGAGTGTACGTTTATCGAGTTTTAAAGTCTCACAGTAATGAAGGAGTAATTCACCATTATTTGGGTCTCTGTGCTTTTGGTTCTGAGTGTACGTTTATAGAGTTTTAAAGTCTCACAGTAATGAAGGAGTAATTCATCATTATTTGGGTCTCTGTGCTTTTGGTTCTGAGTGTACGTTTATCGAGTTTTAAAGTCTCACAGTAATGAAGGAGTAATTCATCATTATTTGGGTCTCTGTGCTTTTGGTTCTGAGTGTACGTTTATAGAGTTTTAAAGTCTCACAGTAATGAAGGAGTAATTCACCATTATTTGGGTCTCTGTGCTTTTGGTTAGATAGTGTTCTAAGTGTTTTCCTTATAATTTTACAATCTGCATCAAACCAGTTGTCATCTGTGATCTTTTTTGTTTTGTTTTTTATCCATTTCAATTGTGCTTCTTTTGCCGTTTGCCTGAATATATAGTTGATGTTTTGTACTGCTAGATTGATGCCTTCTTTACTGAGTGAATGTGGTATCCAGAAAGTTATCTAAGAGTGTTTGGATATTTTGGTTACAGGTTGCTTTCTGATATTCTTCTGTGCTGTTTTGGGCCCATCTGTATGAATTTCTGATGTTGTACAGCTTACTGGGCTGTGAATGTGTGGTTGTTTCCATGTCTGTTCTTTTGAGGAACAACGTAATTTGGCTGTGATCAGACAGAGGTGTTAGTGGCTTGACAGTGAATAAGCTGAGAGAGAAGGGGTCAATGTCTGTGATCATATAGTCTACTGTACTGTGGCCAAGAGGTGAGCAGTAGGTGAATCTCCCCAAAGAGTCCCCCCGTAACCTACCATTGACAAAGTACAGACCCAGGCTTCTACAGAGCTGCAACAGATCCCTTCCGTTTTTGTTCTCTCTCTGGGCTGTAATGGCTTTCTTTCTGTGCATGAGAGCTGAATAAAGAACCAATTAGATAATTCTAGGAGTAGTCTCCCTTCAACTGTTCCTTATCCAAAGTAAACTCAGACGGTCAGACCTCTCTCTCTCTCTCGTCCTTTACCAACTTTTATTATTTATTTTATTGATCCTTTATTTTTACAGGGAGTCACCATTGATCCCAAGGTCTATTTTGCAGGGGAGCCCTGTATATAGAGTACCTGTCAAAGGTTTGGACACACCTACTCATTCAATGGAATCATGTGGTAACCAAAAAAGTGTTAATCAAATCATAATATATTTTATCAAAGTAGCCACCCTTCAAAGTAGCCACCCTTCAAAGTAGCCACCCTTTCCTTGATGACAGCTTTGCACACTCTTGGCATTCTCTCAACCAGCATCACCTGGAATGCTTTTTCAACAGTCATGAAGGAGTTCTCACATATGCTGGCTGCTTTTCCTTCATTCTGCTGTCCAACTCATACCTAACCATCTCAATTGGGTTGAGGTCCGGTGATTGTGGAGGCCAGGTCATCTGATGCAGCACTCCATCACTTTCCTTCTTGGTCAAATAGCCCTTACACAGCCTGGAGGTGTGTTGGTAGCTATGCTGGTTAAGTGTGCCTTGAATACTAAATAAATCACAGACAGTGTCACCAGCAAAGCACCCCCACACAAATTTGGACTCATCAGACAAAAGGACAGATTTCCACTGGTCTAATGTACATTGCTCGTGTTTCTTGGCCCAAGAAAGTCTCTTCTTATTATTGGTGTCCTTTAGTAGTGGTTTCTTTGCAGCAATTCGACCATGAAGGCCTGATTCACGCAGTCTCCTCTGAACAGTTGATGTTGAGATGTCTGTTACTTGAACTCTGTGAAACATTTACTTGGGCTGCAATTTCTGAGGCTGGTAAATCTAATGAACTTATCCTCTGCAGCAGAAGTAACTCTGGGCTTTTCCTGTAGCAGTCCTCATGCGAGCCAGTTTCATCACAGCGCTTGATGGCTTTTGCGACTGCACTTGAAGAAACTTTAAAAGTTCTTGAAATATTTCTAATTGACTGACCTTCATGTCTTAAAGAAATTATGGACTGTCGTTTCTCAGTTCTTGCCATAATATGGACTTGGTCTTTTACCAAATAGGGCTATCTTCTGTGTACCACCCCTACCTTGTCACAACAGAACTGATTGGCTCAAACACATTAAGAATTAAATAAATTCCAGAAATTCACTTTTAACAACACTGTTAAAACTTCTTAAGGCTAGGTGGGACGCTAGCGCCCCATCTCGACAACATCCGGTGAAATTGCAGAGCACGAAATTCAAAATACAAAAATTTTAATATTAAACATTCATGAAAATACAAGTGTTATACATCATTTAAAAGCTTAACTTCTTGTTAACTTCTTCTGGCTGCAAGCCCGAGGCCGGCCACAATATGACAACAGCCACTTCAAGTGCAGGGCGCGAAATTCAAAATATATTTTTTAGAAATATTTAACTTTCACACATTAACAAGTCCAATACAGCAAATGAAAGGTACACATCTTGTGAATCCAGCCAACATGTCCGATTTTTAAAATGTTTTACAGCGAAAACAGCACGTATATTTATGTTAGCTCACCACCAAATACAAAAAAGGACAGACATTTTTCACAGCACAGGTAGCATGCACAAAGCCAACCTAACTAACCAAGAACCAACCAAACTAACCAACAAACAACTTAATCAGATGACAGTCTTATAACATGTTATTCAATAAATCTGTTTTGTTCGAAAAATGTGCATATTTCAGGTATAAATCATTGTTTACATTGCAGCTACAATCAGAAATTGCACCGAAAGCAGCCATAATAATTACAGACACCAACGTCAAATACCTAAATACTCATCATAAAACATTTCTGAAAAATACATAGTGTATAGCAAATGAAAGACAGGCATCTTGTGATTCCAGCCAATATTTCCGATTTCTTAAGTGTTTTACAGCGAAAACACAATATAGCGTTATATTAGCTTACCACAATAGCCAGAAACACAAGCCATTCCCCAGTAGCAAAGGTTAGCGATCGTAACAAACCAGCAAAAGATATATAATTTTTGACTAACCTTGATAAGTTTCATCAGATGACAGTCCTATAACATCAGGTTATACATACACTTATGTTTTGTTCGAAAATGTGCATATTTACAGCTGAAATCAGTGGTTATACATTGTGCTAATGTAGCATATTTTTCCCACAACGTCCGGATATTTTTCTGACACTTTTTCTGACACACATATTCTGACCAAATAGCTATTCATAAACATAACTAAATAATACATGTTGTGTAGGAAATGATAGATAGTTCTTAATGCAATCGCCGTGTTAGAATTCTAAAAATAACTTCATTACGACATACAGCTTAGGTATAGCGAGAGAGTACCCAAAAGCTAGGCGCAAACGACTAGCACAACATGTTCGGCAGATATATGAAATAGCATCATAAAATGGGTCCTACTTTTGCTGATCTTCCATCAGAATGTTGTACAAGGGGTCCTTTGTCGGGAACAATCGTTGTTTGGATTTAGAACGGCCTTTTTCCCTCTCGATTTAGCAAGCACACTTGCCAAGTGGCGCGAATCTCTCCATGTCAACAAACGGAAGAGAACGGAACACGGCAAAACTCCCTAAAAAATTTCAATAATCTGATTAAACTATATTGAAAAAACATACTTTACGATGATATTGTCACATGTATCAAATAAAATCAAAGCCGGAGATATTAGTCGTCCATAACGACAGCTTATCAGAAGGCAAATCCAGGTCCCTGCTCGCGCTCTCCAGAAAACAGGAAACTGGTGACACGTCATGCCAAGAGCTTTTATTCGACCCCAGATCAAGTTATACACTCCATTTCTTCTCTCACTGCCTGTCGACATCTAGTGGAAGACGTATGAAGTGCATGTATACTGATATATATCAAGGACATTTATAGGCAGGCCCTAGAACAGAGAATCGATTTCAGATTTTCCAGTTCCTGTCAGGAAGTTTGCTGCAAAATGAGTTCTGTTTTACTCACAGATATAATTCAAACGGTTTTAGAAACTAGAGAGTGTTTTCTATCCAATAGTAATAATAATATGCATATTGTATGAGCAAGAATTGAGTACGAGGCCGTTTGAAATGGGCACCTTTTATCCGGCTACTCAATACTGCCCCTGCAGCCCAAACAGGTTAATCCAGCCACTTCGTCAGAATTCAAAAAGGCTTTACGACGAAAGCATACCATGTGATTATCTGAGGATAGCGTCCCGCATACAAAATCATTAAAAACATTTTCCAAACCAGCAGAGGCGTCACAAAAGTCAGAAATAGCAATAAAATGAATCACTTACCTTTGAAGATCTTCCTCTGTTTGCAATCCCAAGGGTCCCAGCTACACAACAAATGGTCGTTTTGTTCGAAAAAGTCCTTCTTTACATCCCAAAAAAGTCAGTTTAGTTGGCGCGTTTGATTCAGTAATCCACCCGTTCCAGTCGTTCACCATGCAGACAAAGGAATCCCAAAAGTTACCAATAAACTTCGTCCAAACAAGTCAAACAACTTTTCGAATCAATCCTCAGGTACCCTAATTGGTAAATAAACTATCAAATTTAAGACGGAATGTATGTTCAATACCGGAGATGTTGTATGTTCAATACCGGAGATAAATAACGAAGTGTGCACCCTCATCCACGCGCGCCACAAGACTACAGTCAAAATGAGAGACACCTTGAAAAACTACAACTACTAGCTCATTCTTCAAAAAACAAGCCTGAAACCCTTTCTAAATACTGTTGACATCTAGTGGAAGCCATAGGAACTGCAATCTGGGAGGAATTCCTTTGAATATCCATTAGACAAGCATTGGAATGGCCTGTGACCTCAAATAAAATAATTTCAGGATGGAATCTCATTGGGTTTTTGCCTGCCATATCAGTTCTGTTATACTCACAGACATAATTTTAACAGTTCTAGAAACTTCAGAGTGTTTTCTATCCAATGATACCAAATATATGCATATCCTAGCTTCTGGGCCTGAGTAACAGGCCGTTTACTTTGGGCACGTCAGTCATCCCGAACTTCCGAATACTGCCCCCTATCCCAAAGAGGTTTTAACCTTGTTCTGAACACCTCCAAAACAAAGGTCATGTGGTTTGGTAAGAAGAATGCCCCTCTTCCCACATGTGTTGTTACTACCTCTGAGGGTTTAGAGCTTGAGGTTGTCACCTCATAAAAGTACTTGGGATTATGGCTAGACAGTGCACTGTCCTTCTCTCAGTACATATCAAAGCTGCAGGCTAAAGTTAAATCTAGACTTTCCTCTATCGTAATTACTCCTCTTTCACCCCAGCTGCCAAACTAACCCTGATTCAAATGACCATCCTACCCATGCTAGATTACAGAGACATCATTTATAGATTGGCAGGTAAGGGTGCCCTCGAGCGGATAGATGTGCTTTACCATTCGGCCATCAGATTTGCCACCAATGCTCCTTATAGGACACATCACTGCACTCTATACTCCTCTGTAAACTGGTCATCGCTGTATACCCGTCGCAAGACCCACTGGTTGATGCTTATTTATAAAACCCTCTTAGACCTGTGAGCTGAGTCTGTGAGCTGAAGCTGTGAGCTGAAGCTGTGAGCTGAGTCTGTGAGCTGAGTCTGTGAGCTGAGTCTGTGAGCTGAGTCTGTGAGCTGAAGCTGAAGCGCAGCTGAGTCATGCAGCAAGACAATGATCCAAAACACACAATCAAGTCTACATGAAAACGGCTACAAAATAACAAATTTGAAGTTTTGGAATGGCCTAGTAAAATTCCAGACCGGATCTCAATTGAGATGTTATGGCAGGACTTTAAACGAGCAGTTCCTGCTTGAAAAACCCACAAATGTCGCTGAGTTACAGCAGTTCTGCATGGAAGTGTGGTCCAAAATTATTTCGCAGTTACGTGAGAGACTGATCAACAACTACAGGAAGCTTTTGGTGGAGTCATTACAGCTGAAGGTGGAACAACCAGTTATTGAATGTAAGGGGGCAGTTACTTTTTCACACAGGGGCATTGGGTGTTGCATAATTTTGTTTATCAAATAAATGAAATAAATATGAAACTGTTGTGATATTTGTTCATTCAGGTTCCCTTTATCTAATTTTAGGATTGTGTTGAAGATCTGATAACATTCTGTATCAAAAATGTGCAAGTAGAGAGAATTAGAAAGGGGCAAATCCTTTTTCACAGCACTGTATATCCCACTCTGTCTGCGAATGTTCTTAATGTTTAGTGCCGAGCAGAGAAACATAGATTGTGACTGCTGCTTGTAATGGATGCCCATTGCTCACAACTCAGTATGTGGTTGCAGTATGTGGTCGGTTGAACGAATGTATGACGAAATACAAGCTGTTGTATAACTGCTGGGGATGGAGGTTGAGCAGATTGAATACAGCTACCAATCATATGGTTAGGTTGTCTATGTGAGTTATGATACCCATTGAAGCACCCCAGTGACCTCTAGAACGTTTTCTTAGGTCGATGTCACGACCTCCTGTCGTCTACTGATACCTGTTGAGCCTTGTGCTTCCTAGTTGAACAGGATATACAGCGCATATGCTGTATCACAACGACATTCCTGACATTTTTTGTTAATTTTGGTATTCGGCTATTTTTTTCTCTTGAGGCAGGTCGAAGTTCAGTAGCCGAGGTCTACGCTCCTTTGTCGGTGATTGGTCAACAGTACTACTCCTAGTAAGAGTGGGAACTTTGGACAGGTTCTTCAAGGAAGTGTTTGTTGACATTCAAAGATAGACAGCTAGTTTTCATGCATATTTTTTTATTTTCACCTTACTTTCATCTAAAATTGCGCGACTAAGGAGGAGGGTATAGACAGGGGAGGGTATAGACTGGAGAGTCGGGAAAGGGGAGGGTATAGACACTGGAGAGTCGGGAAAGGGGAGGGTATAGACAGGGGAGGGTATAGACACTGGAGAGTCGGAAAAGGGGAGGGTATAGACAGGGGAGGGTATAGACACTGGAGAGTCGGGAAAGGGGAGGGTATAGACAGGGGAGGGTGTGGACAGGAGGGATTAGACAGGGGAGGGTATAGCCAGGGGAGGGGATGGACTGTGGAGGGTATAGACAAGGGAGGGTATAGACAGTGGAGGGTTTAGATAGGGGAGGGTATAGGCAAGGGAGAGATTAGACAGGGGAGGATATAGACAGGGGAGGGGATGGACTGTGGAGGGTCTAGACAGGGGAGGGTATAAAGAGGGGAGGGACAGGGAAGGGTATAGACAGGGGAGTGGATGAAGAGGGGACGGTATAGACAGGGGAGGATATAGACAGTGGAGGGTCTAAACAGGGGAGGGTATTAAAGAGGGGAGGGACAGGGAAGGGTATAGACAGGGGAGTGGATGGAGAGGGCAGGGTATAGACAGGGGAGGGTATAGACAGGGTTTGGGATAGACAAGGGAGGGTATAGACAGCGGAGGGTATAGACAGCGGAGGGTATAGACAGGGGTAGGGATAGACATGGGGAGGGTATAGACAAGGGAGGGTATAGACAGCGGATTGTATAGACAGGGGAGGGGATGGAGAGGGGAGGGTATAGACAGGGGAGGGTATAGACAGGGGAGTGGATGGATAGGGTATAGACAGGGGAGGGTATAGACTGGGAAGGGTAATAACAGGGGAGGGTATAGACAGGGGTAGGGATAGACAGGGGAGTGTATAGACAAGGGAGGGTATAGACAGGGGAGGGTATAAAGAGGGGAGGGACAGGGAAGGGTATAGACAGGGGAGTGGATGAAGAGGGGAGGGTATAGACAGGGGAGGGTATAGACAGGGGAGGGGATGGACAGTGGAGGGGATGGACAGGGGAGGGTATAGAAAGGGGAGGGGATAGAAAGGGGAGGGTATAGAAAGGGGAGGGGATAGACAGGGGAGGGGATAGACAGGGGAGGGATAGACAGGGGAGGGGATGGACAGTGGAGGGGATGGACAGGGGAGGGTATAGAAAGGGGAGGGGATAGACAGGGGAGGGGATAGACAGGGGAGGGGATAGACAGGGGAGGGGATGGACAGTGGAGGGGATGGACAGTGGAGGGGATGGACAGGGGAGGCTATAGACAGGGGAGGGGATGGACAGGGGCGGGTATGGACAGGGGAGGGGATGGACAGGGGAGGGGATGGACAGGGAAGAGGAGGGATAGGCGAGGGGATGAACAGTGGAGGGGATAGAGATGGAGTGGGTAGACAGGGGAGGGGAGGGGAGTGATAGGCGAGGGGTTGAACAGGGGAGGGGATAGAGATGGAGTGGGTAGACAGGGGGGGGGGGGGTTGACAGGGGAGGGGTTACCTTGTTCCTGCAAAATAGCCCAGTGGAGATTGGAATCTTTTGGCTATTGTTTCTTACTTTCCACTCCGTCTAGGATTAATTAATCATCATCAGTGTGGACAGGCTTCTGAAACAGTTGACATTGCGTCAAAACAATGCCAGTTTCCTGGCAAAATGGCAGAACAGCACAGGGAAACAGAGCAGATCTGATCATGCTGTCATTAGAACACATTCTCCCTCAGGGTTCTAGAATCATGGTTGACAAATGGCACCGGTCAGCCCGGTCGTTCACATGACAATCATTATCCCATGATGCCACGGTTCTCATGAAACCCCACAATCTGCCCAACAAAACAAACCAACCAACCATTGAGACCTAGTCCTTCTGTTTTCCATCTAGACTAATTTCTCCAGTTGAATTTTTTGTCTCACAACTATTTGGATCCCCAGAAGTCTGCCTTGCAGTTGACTTCCAGACACTAATGTTTTAGTTTTGAGGTTCATAGCGGGAAGAGAGACAACGTTCCAGACACGACTCTCAAGGACACCAGGAAGTTATAAATGAAACAGTGGTGATTCAAGGGGATTGAACAGCTTGGGGCTGAACAGCTGTATGGGATAGCAGGGGATCACTGCTATTCCTCTGTGGCATCAAAGCAAACAGACAGAGAGAAACTCCAGGAGAAATGATACAAATCAGATGATGCTCCCAAGGACATGGGCGGGTTATGATGGCCCCTCAGAGACAACTACACAAAGCCGGGAGAAATCTAGGGGGACATGTTTATTTATGTGACCTTTAACCCCTGTGTACACTCACACACACACACACACACACCCTTCCCAAATCCCCCTATTAAACCTGTTTCAACAACATGCAGGAAGTATCCAGCTCAACAATATGACTAATTGGCTTTAAAAGGTCATTTTTGCTGTACTTTCAATGGATAGGTAAACCACTGTAGCGTTCCAAAACTGGACAACGATCATCTCAATGTGCAAAGTAAGAGCTTAAACGGTGTTATCCCTTTTTGTCAGTCATTCTATCTCTATTTATTTATGTTTAGTAATCTATCCATCTTTGTAAACAGTTCATATTCTTCTGCTCAACAGTCTGACTGTAAGCCAACCACTGACCTGTAGCTACAGATGTAGGATCTTACTTTCAGACATTTTGCCACAGCAGGAAAATAATCCTGCAGCAACAGGAAATGTGAATTATTGTGTGGATTATAATCAATGGACATTTTTTGTTAGGGCAAATCAAGTCTGATATTTTAATGTGGAAATTAACTTTAGAAGCCTTCGAATACACTATACGTTTGCATTTCCTGCTGTGCAGGAAAAATCTCAGCAACCAAAGAGTGATCAAATTAAGATCCTACATCTGTATGATAAATCGCTGTGGTATTTCAGTTAGAAACCCTTTTCTCTTGCATGTTAATGGGAAACAGAGGAATGATAGTGACAAAGTATTACTCAGCCGTGGAATGAAACAAACCAGCAATGCGATGTTGCTATAACCGGGAACAGTGAGTCGGCCAGGCCCTCATACAAGATGAATTACTCAGCTATCTGAAGGAGGGAATTCATCTCCAGCCCCAACAACAAGCACCACTTCACCACTTCCTCCATCTCTAATTCGCTGAGTAAACTTTTATTTAATAACTACATGGTGTTTTGGTGTCATGACAGAGAGTTCCCAGAGGACTCAACAGACAAGCCATCCAACAACAGAGTGGCGTGGGTGCTTATATTTGTCCTATATAAAACGTTGTAACATTTAGTTTTATATTTGTCCTCTATAAAACGTTGTAACATTTAGTTTTATATTTGTCCTATATAAAACGTTGTAACATTTAGTTTTATATTTGTCCTGTATAAAACGTTGTAACATTTAGTTTTATATTTGTCCTCTATAAAACGTTGTAACATTTAGTTTTATATTTGTCCTATATTAAACGTTGTAACATTTAGTTTTATATGTGTCCTATATAAAACGTTGTGCCAGAGAGAGCTTTGCAGGTATTATCATTGAAGAAGGCTTGTGTTGTGTAATCGTATTGATATCTCTCCATCGGGTTTGACTCGACACCACATCAAGCCGTGCTTGCTCAGGGGGATGGAGTGGAGGGAGAGAGAAGGGGGGCTGGGCGGTTGGGGGGTTATCAAGCATTGTGCCTCCTCCATCTCCCCTCTGCATGAATGCAAAACAAATCGATTTTCTGTGAACCACTCAGAGGGCTCCTCATCTCTTTTTATCTTCCTGGTTTCTTATTAACCTGTTCAACACCACCAAGCTTCTTATTAACCTGTTCAACACCACCAAGCTTCTTATTAACCTGTTCAACACCACCAAGCTTCTTATTAACCTGTTCAACACCACCAAGCTTCTTATTAACCTGTTCAACACCACCAAGCTTCTTATTAACCTGTTCAACACCACCAAGCTTCTTATTAACCTGTTCAACACCACCAAGCTTCTTATTAACCTGTTCAACACCACCAAGCTTCTTATTAACCTGTTCAACACCACCAAGCTTCTTATTAACCTGTTCAACACCACCAAGCTTCTTATTAACTTCTCTGGGGCAGGTGGGACGCAAACGTCCCACCGGCCAATAGCCAGGGAAAATACAGCGGGCCATATTCAAATAACTTGATATAAAAATCTAACTTTCATTAAATCACACATGTAAGATACCAAATTAAAGCTACACTCGTTGTGAATCCAGCCAACATGTCAGATTTCAAAAAAGCTTTTCGGCGAAAGCATAAGATGCTATTATCTGATGATAGCACAAAAGTAAACAAAGAGAGAAGCATATTTCATCACTGCAAGCACGACACAAAACGCAGAAATAAAATATAAATCATGCCTTACCTTTGACGAAATTCTTTTGTTGGCACTCCAATATGTCCCATAAACATTACAAATGGTCCTTTTGTTCGATTAATTCCGTCGATATATATCCAAAATGTCAATTTATTTGGACCGTTTCATCCAGAAAAACACAGCTTCCAACTTTCGCCAAGTCACTACAAAATATATCAAAAGTTACATGTAAACTTTACCAAAACATTTCAAACTACTTTGGTAATACAACGTTAGGTATTTTTAAACGTTAATAATCGATCAATTTGAAGACGGGATGATCTGTGTTCAATACAAAAAGAAAACATACTGACGCAACTTTTTTCGTAACGTGACTCTCTCAAAATATTTACTTCATGTGACCCTCATTTACAATAGCCCTACTTCTTCACTACACAAAGGAATAACCTCAACCGATTTCCAAGGACTGGTGACATCCAGTGGAAGCGGTAGGAACTGCAAGCAAGTCCATTAGAAATCTGGTGTCTCTAAAAAATTATTGAAAAGACAGTGACATCAAACAAATACAAATTCTGAATGGTTTGTCCTCAGGGTTTTGCCTGCTACATAAGTTCTGTTATGCTCACAGACATGATTCAAACAGTTTTAGAAACTTCAGAGTGTTTTCTATCCAAATACTATGCATATCTTATATTCTGGGGATGAGTAGCAAGCAGTAGAATTTTGGCATGATATTTTTCCCGAAAGTGAAAATGCTGCCCCCTGCCCTTAACCTGTTCAACACCACCAAGCTTCTTATTAACCTGTTCAACACCACCAAGTTCAGTCCTAGTGTTAAGACATTCAATGCAATCCAACCTGGATAGAGTAGCATATTGGCAACATAATGAGCCTTGTAGGATGCAGCCGTATAGGATAAAGCATTATACAGCCTTATAGAATACAACCTTACACAGCCTTATAGGATACAACCTTATAGGATACAACCTTATAGGATACAACCTTACACAGCCTTATAGGATACAACCTTACACAGCCGTATAGGATACAAGCTTACACAGCCTTATAGGATATAGCCTTATAGGATACAACCTTACACAGCCTTATAGGATACAACCTTACACAGCCTTATAGGATACAACCTTACACAGCATTATAGGATACAACCTTATACAGCCTTATAGGGTACAACCTTACACAGCATTATAGGATACAACCTTACACAGCCTTATAGGATACAACCTTACACAGCATTATAGGATACAACCTTACACAGCCTTATAGGATATAGCCTTATAGGATACAACCTTACACAGCATTATAGGATACAACCTTACACAGCCTTATAGGATATAGCCTTATAGGATACAACCTTACACAGCATTATAGGATACAACCTTACACAGCCTTATAGGATACAACCTTACACAGCATTATAGGATACAACCTTACACAGCATTATAGGATACAGCCTTACACAGCATTATAGGATACAACCTTACACAGCATTATAGGATACAACCTTACACAGCATTATAGGATACAACCGTACACAGCATTATAGGATACAACCTTACACAGCATTATAGGATACAACCTTACACAGCCTTATAGGATACAACCTTACACAGCATTATAGGATACAACCTTACACAGCCTTATAGGATACAACCTTACACAGCCTTATAGGATACAACCTTACACAGCCTTATAGGATACAACCTTACACAGCCTTATAGGATACAACCTTACACAGCCTTATAGGATACAACCTTACACAGCCTTATAGGATATAGCCTTATAGGATACAACCTTACACAGCCTTATAGGATATAGCCTTATAGGATACAACCTTACACAGCCTTATAGGATAAAGCATTATATGAATTTATTTAACTAGGCAAGTCAGTTAAGAACAAATTCTTATTTTCAATGACGGCCTAGGAACAGCGGTGTAACTGCCTTGTTCAGGTGCAGAACGACAGATTTTTACTCGGGGATTCGGGGATTCGATCTTGCAACCTTCCAGTTACTAGTCCAACGCTCTAACCACTAGGCTACCTGCCACCCCAAGGATACAGCCTTATAGGATACAGCCTTATACAGCCTTATGGGATACAGCTTTATAGGATACAGCCTTATAGGATACAGCCTTATAGGATACAGCCTTATAGGATACAGCCTTATGGGATACAGCTTTATAGGATACAGCCTTATAGGATACAGCCTTATAGGAATCAACCTTATAGGATACAACCTTATAGGATACAGCCTTATAGGATACAGCCTTATAGGAATCAACCTTATAGGATACAGCCTTATAGGATACAACCTTATAGGAAACAACCTTATAGGATACAGCCTTATAGGATACAACCTTATAGGATACAGCCTTATAGGATACAGCCTCATAGGATACAGCCTTATAGGATACAACCTTATAGGATACAGCCTTATAGGATACAACCTCATAGGATACAGCCTTCTAGGATACAGCCTTACTCAGCCTTATAGGATACAGTCTTATATGATACAGCATAGGATACAGCCTTATAGGATACAGCCTCATAGGATACAGCCTCATAGGATACAGCCTTATACAGCCTTATGGGATACAGCCTTATAGGATACAGCCTTATAGGATACAGCATAGGATACAGCCTTATAGGAATCAACCTTATAGGATACAGCCTTATAGGATACAGCCTCATAGGATACAGCCTTATAGGATACAGTCTTATGGGATACAGCCTTATAGGATACAGCCTTATAGGATACAGCCTTACTCAGCCTTATAGGATATAGCCTTATAGGATACAGCCTTATAGGATACAACCTTAGAGGATACAGCCTTATAGGATACAGCCTTATACAGCCTTATAGGATACAGCCCTATACAGCCTTATAGGATACAACCTTATACAGCCTTATAGGATACAGCCTTATAGGATACAGCCCTATACAGCCTTATTGGATACAGCCTTATAAAATATTGCTAATGAGGCCAATAATGTACTGGGGTGATGTCAGAAGGTGTTGGGGTGCAACCACAGCGGACAAATTAGAAGGCCCCTAACCACTATTACTAGGCAGGGGGGTTGTCTATTGGTCCTCTTTATAGAAGACTTTCAGAGAGAGGGCTTTACATGTCTACTACTACAGTGTGTGTAGGGGTTTTGACCTTAAGGGTGTGTGTGTGTGTGTGTGTGTGTGTGTGTGTGTGTGTGTGTGTGTGTGTGTGTGTGTGTGTGTGTGTGTGTGTGTGTGTGTGTGTGTGTGTGTGTGTGTGTGTGTGTGTGTGTGTGTGAGAGAGAGAGTGTCTGATTTTTTTGTGTGTTTCTTTTAGTGTGTGTGTGAGCATGTGTATGATGTACGGTGCCTTAGGAAAGTAGTCAGACACTTTGACTTTTTCCACATTTTGTTTTGTTACAGCCTTATTCTAAAATGGCTTCAATAAAACACATCCTCATCACCTTTTATATTAAAGGTCACTTAATTTAATATAACAGGCTTTAAAAATGCAATATTGGTGCATAATTTCTACTTAAAACATCAAAGGGGCGCAAAATGTACTATATTCGTGGAACGACCCAAAAGCAACTGCTCGCTCTGATTACCGGACAGATGGATGAATACTAAACACACCCCGGAGGAGAGAACGGGGGATAGAGAAAGAGGGGTGAAGGGAAACAGAGGAAGAGAGAATGGGTGGTGGAGTAATGGAGAGTGAGAGAGAGGAAGAGGGATGAAGAGAGAGAGAGAGAGGGATGAAGAGAGAGAGAGGGATGAAGAGAGAGAGAGAGAGAGAGAGAGAGGGATGGGGAGGGGAGGGATTTACAGAAAGAGTTAAGGTTGGAGAGAGAGGGTTGGAGGGAGAGATAGACAGATTGTGGGATTGTGGGAGGATAGAGAGGCCCGAAGCCCAAAGCCTTCACGCCTAGGACAACACAGCTGAGACACATTGAGACACAGAGGGGGAGGGCTAGATCAAGAGGGGGCTAGCTCGAGGGCTAGATCGAGACAGAAAGTAAGAGAGAGAGAGAGCGAGAGCGAGAGAGAACTTGCTTGTCAACAATGTGGTAATCATATTCACAAGTTGAGTTTTTGCAGACACAGCAGAGTAAGCAGTGTTGTGAATCCTCAACAGAACAGGCCAGAGAGACAACAGACATGTCTCACTGAGGCACAGCAGCACATTGGACACAGGCGCTCCCGCTACCTGCTGGTGGACAGAACAACTAGACAAAGTCAAATATGGCTGACATGAAAGATGGATGGAAATAGTCAAACCAAGATTACTGGTGTCACGTTCCTGACCTGTTTTTCCTTTTTCTTGTATTTATTTAGTAGGTCAGGGCGTGAGTTGGGGTGGGTTGTCTATGTGTTATTTTCTATGTTGGGATGTTTGTGTTCCGCCGGGCATGATTCTCAATCAGAGACAGCTGTCAATCGTTGTCCCTGATTGAGAATCATACTTAGGCAGCCTGGGATTCACGTGTGTTTTGTGGGTGTTTGTTCTCGTGTCAGTGTTCGTACCACACGGGACTGTTTTCGGTTTTGTCACGTTTGTTGTTTTTGTATGTGTAAGTGTTCTGTTTTACGTTCATTAAATAATGACCACTTTCCACTCTGCGTGTTGGTCCAATCCATGCTCCTCCTCGTCTGAGGAGGAGAACGACTTCGACAGCCGTTACAACTGGGGGTTTTCAACTGCTTACGTGGTGAATTTTCTAAGCTGTACTTGTAATGCAGCAAGTCTCATAATCAAAACGTATTGAATTAATTTTGTTCGAAGACATCTTTCACCACACAACCATTGATCCAAAATGATCTGTGAAATATCATGAGAATATTGATTTAATCACCACAACATAATAATATCTTCTCAATTGAGTTATTTTGACAACCAGTTAA
Source organism: Salvelinus namaycush (assembly GCF_016432855.1). Taxonomy (NCBI): domain Eukaryota; kingdom Metazoa; phylum Chordata; class Actinopteri; order Salmoniformes; family Salmonidae; genus Salvelinus; species Salvelinus namaycush. Next base: position 18,847,932 of record NC_052323.1, on the reverse strand, counting down.
TCCAATAGTGACAAATATAATATACATGTTTCAAAATGTCCCTTTGAATTCAGTATGCTACAGTTCTGTCAATGACCTTACATGACACTGTTCTCACATTAGGAAATACACCTGCGCTACCCATTAAGTTGACTGAACATCACATTTCCATCATTTATATCAAATGTGTGATCAGAGGTGTAGTCATTCAAGACATCTTTCTCAATCATTGATCCAAAATATAAATCTATCGTTCAGATATAACATAATTGTACTGTAATCAAATGAAAAATGAAATAGAATCTGAGAAACATAACATTTAGGAGGCACTAGTTTGCATCAAGCCTGATTCTGGATGGCCAGGTAGCTAGCAACAATGACAAGACGCTGTCATGTGGGGAATTGTAGGTGACTAGATTCAGCTAGTTGTATCTTGTTCTTGATACCTTGTCCTGTTTAGAAGTGTTTTGACTGATTTCATGTCAATGGTAATATGGCAAAAATTCGCTAACTAGCTAACCAGCAACTGTAAAGATGTATTTGAGAGACAACAAGTGCTCATTGAGCAAATGTATTTGTTTTTAATAAACATTGAAGACTAAATATAGTTTACATGTTGTCAACAATCTAAGCCAACCCTGTCTGTTTTGCCCCATATTTGCACACGCATCGGTTTTGTTGCTAAACAACCAAACCGTCTATAGGTTCTCATTGACATCGCAGTAAATGTCCTCATTGTTCATGCACCTGGTAAAAACCGTATGGCATGGCGAATCCAAGCCTGACATAGGTCTGCATTGATGTCATTGCATGTTTCATCCATGGCCAGAAGAAGGGCGGTACGCTCATGTATTGTAATCGTGCATTGTATTTTACACTATTGTATTGTACCTATGTGTTGTAGTGGTCCTGTACGTAACTCAGTTCGTAAGACTAGTGGTTTCAATGCCCACTGGGGTCACAAATGTTTAGACTTACTGTTGTCACTTTGGATAAAAGCGTCTGATAACTAAATGGCATGTATTACGGTTTTACAATTCTGTACTGGCCAATACAATTTGAGTAAAGCAGGGTGAACCCCTATTTTATCAATATCAGATTTCTGTTGCCTTTTCCTGCATAATTTCATAATTAATACAGATATTATACTTTTTTATGACAAAAACCCAGTGTTTCTATGACAAACAGTTTTGTTATATTTCAGTCTTCTGTGATGTATATAACATGTAATGTTGGAATGCAAACTCAAAATGTAATAAATGTCTATATCTGACATGGTACAGGTGTCTTCTTTTGTTTAAGCCCATAACCATGTGTGTGAGGTGTAGACTTTTGTTTCAAAGTAGATTTGTTTAAGACTACCAAGAAACACTCTGTGTGACCCTCATTTAGCCCACTGTAGTATTAAACTAAAATCATAGTAGTACATTACAGTATATATCATACCTTATATGTTTCTACTTTACAGACATACATTTTCATTATGTACTGTAGTTCTAAAAATCTGTAGTAGACAATCCAGTTTAACATCTATAGGTTTACTAAACGGTTTAGTGATTATTAAGACAATCCAGTTTAACATCTATAGGTTTACTAAACGATTTAGTGATTATTAAGACAATCCAGTTTAACATCTATAGGTTTACTAAACGATTTAGTGATTATTAAGACAATCCAGTTTAACATCTATAGGTTTACTAAATGGTTTAGTGATTATTAAGACAATCCAGTTTAACATCTATTGGTTTACTAAACGGTTTCGTGATTATTAATTATGAGCTGTAAGTAATAGTCACATGTATTTTAACAAATGAGAAGAGAATCTTATCAAAAGTAATGTGAGATGAAACACTAAGTTTGGTGAAAAAGTGATTTTGTGTGTTGTACTTAGTCAATTGAAAATGTGCTTAGAGTTTTAAAACAACTGCCTTTTTGATGATCTGGTTTGAGTTTTGTACACAGAGTTGTGAAAATCTACCACATACCTGTGAAAATTGCATCAAAGCGATTGAAAAAAGCAAAAATTCACATTAATTCACGTCACAAATGAATGCATTAATGTTATCATTATGGATCAAAGAGCTAATTTCCCCAGGAGTTGTCATTACACCACACCACTCCCACCCAGGAGTTGTCACCACTCCACTCCCACCCAGGAGTTGACACCACTCCACTCCCACCCAGGAGTTGTCACCACTCCACTCCCACCCAGGAGTTGTCACCACTCCACTCCCACCCAGGAGTTGTCACCACTCCACTCCCACCCAGGAGTTGTCACCACTCCACTCCCACCCAGGAGTTGACACCACTCCACTCCCACCCAGGAGTTGTCACCACACCACTCTCACCCAGGAGTTGTCACCACACCCCTCCCACCCAGGAGTTGTCATTGCACCACACCCCTCCCACTCAGGAGTTGTCATTGCACCACACCCCTCCCACCCAGGAGTTGTCATTGCACCACACCCCTCCCACCCAGGAGTTGTCATTGCACCACACCACTCCCACCCAGGAGTTGTCATTGCACCACACCACTCCCACCCAGGAGTTGTCATTGCACCACACCACTCCCACCCAGGAGTTGTCATTGCACCACACCACTCCCACCCAGGAGTTGTCATTGCACCACACCACTCCCACCCAGGAGTTGTCATTGCACCACACCCCTCCCACCCAGATAGTCTACAACATGTCACAACACTACATAATGCAGCTGACCTCTTTCAGCCTCCAACCAGGTGACGCCACTGCAGCAACCAATGGAATTCAGACGCTTTTAACTCCATTACATAAAGAATGTCTTAATTTCATCATAGTTGTTGTTGTTTTTTACCATATGGTGCGTCATTGTCATTAAGTCTACCTAAGGCACAGTGTATTCTAATGGGAGGTTACTGTCCACAGGGATTCTGGGGGCTGAATACATTAATGCAATGACGGGTTCCACCAGTATGAATGATGTAACACTCAGGTGGCCTAGAATGACATCCTGAGAAATATGCAGTATTTTTTTACCTGGGTGGCTCAGCCCTTAAACCTATAATCCATAATTGCTACATTAGAATCCAAGATGGCGTAGCAGTGTAGGCATGTTTTGTTTCGTCCTCTCGTGTACTTTTGTATTTTTCGTATATATTTTAATTTTTTATTTTTTTATTTTTTTTTATCTCTTTTCGATTTTTAATTCGATTATACCTTCCGGTAACCTACCTCACCCAATGTGATACGGAATCGCTATTATTTTTTAACTTTTTTAACTTTGGAACACATTCAAGAACCCCCAGTAGCTAACCAGCTAATCAGCTACAAGCTATTTAGTCATTTTTAGCCACTGCTAGCAGCTTTTACCTTCTGCACAGACACCAGCCCTGTTATTAGCCTGGATATTACTCACCAATTTACCAGCATCGGACTGTCTCTCCACAACAACGCCGGATTCCTGCCGTAATCCCTGAGCCACTACTTCTGATCCTCACAGCTAGCTTGCAGCTAGCGCCACTGCCACGAAGCTAGCACCAGTTAGCAAACAAAATTCTACAATACCTCTTTCGCCATCTGGCTTGGATTCTCTGTCGACACGGCGCCCCGCCGCACCACCACGTCTGGTCTGCCGACGAATACCCCATCCGCTGTGCCCTCAACCGGCCTCCGTCTGAGCAGACCACCCCCGGGCTACTAACTTTAAACGCCGCGTGCTAGCGTAGTGGCGGCTTCCCTGCTCCATCTACGGCTGCCCCCCGGACACTATGATCACTTGGCTACATAGCTGATGCCTGCTGGACTGTCCATTAATTCACGGTACTCCATTCTGTTTATTTGTGTTTTATCTGTCGGCTCTGTGTTTTAACTCAGGCTCTGTATGTAGTTAATCCGACCCTCTCTGCCTAGTCATCGCCATTTTACCTGCTGTTGCTGTGTTAGCTGACTAGCTGCTGTTATCTCACCTGTTGTTTTAGCTAACTCTCCCAATCAAGACCTGCAATTACTTTATGCCTTACTGTATGTCTCTCTCAAATATCAATATGCCTTGTATACTGTTGTTCAGGCTAGTACCTCTGATACCTCCTTTGTCCCACCTCCCACACATGCGGTGACCTCACCCATTGAGACCAGCATGTCCAGAGATAACACCTCTCTTATCATCACCCAGTGCCTGGGCTTGCCTCCGCTGTACCCGTGCCCCACCATACCCCTGTCTGCACATTATGCCCAGAATCTATTCTACCAGGCCCATAAATCTGCTCTAGGCGACCAGTTTTGATAGCCTTTAGCCGCACCCTCATCCTACTACTCCTCTGTTCCTCGGGTGATGTGGAGGTAAACCCAGGCCCTGCATGTCCCCAGGCACCCTCATTTGTTGACTTCTGTGATCGAAAAAGCCTTGGTCTCATGCATGTCAACATCAGAAGCCTCCTCCCTAAGTTTGTCTTACTCACCGCTTTAGCACACTCTGCCAACCCTGATGTCCTTGCCGTGTCTGAATCCTGGCTTAGGAAGGCCACCAAAAATTCTGAGATTTCCATACCCAACTATAAAACTTTCCGTCAAGATAGAACTGCCAAAGGGGGAGGAGTTGCAATCTACTGCAGAGATAGCCTGCAAAGTTCTGTCATACTTTCCAGGTCTATGCCCAAACAGTTCGAACTTCTAATTTTAAAAATTAATCTCTCCAGAAATAAGTCTCTCACTGTTGCCGCCTGCTACCGACCCCCCTCAGCTCCCAGCTGTGCCCTGGACACCATCTGTGAATTGATCGCCCCCCATCTAGCTTCAGAGTTTGTTCTGTTAGGTGACCTAAACTGGGATATGCTTAACACCCCGGCAGTCCTACAATCTAAGCTAGATGCCCTCAATCTCACACAAATCATCAAAGAACCCACCAGGTACAACACTAAATCCGTAAACATGGGCACCCTAATAGACATTATCCTGACCAAGTTGCCCTCCAAATACACCTCTGCTGTCTTCAATCAAGATCTCAGCGATGACTGCCTCATTGCCTGTATCCGCTACGGGTCCGCGGTCAAACGACCACCCCTCATCACTGTCAAACGCTCCCTAAAACACTTCTGCGAGCAGGCCTTTCTAATCGACCTGGCCCGGGTACCCTGGAAGGATATTGACCTCATCCCGTCAGTTGAGGATGCCTGGTCATTCTTTAAAAGTTACTTCCTCACCATATTAGACAAGCATGCTCCGTTCAAAAAATGCAGAACTAAGAACAGATATAGCCCTTGGTTCACTCCAGACCTGACTGCCCTCGACCAGCACAAAAACATCCTGTGGCGAACTGCAATAGCATCGAAGAGTCCCCGCGATATGCAACTGTTCAGGGAAGTCAGGAACCAATATACGCAGTCAGTCAGGAAAGCAAAGGCCAGCTTTTTCAAGCAGAAATTTGCATCCTGTAGCTCTAACTCCAAAAAGTTCTGGGATACTGTAAAGTCCATGGAGAACAAGAGCACCTCCTCCCAGCTGCCCACTGCACTGAGGCTAGGTAACACGGTCACCACCGATAAATCCGTGATAATCGAAAACTTCAACAAGCATTTCTCAACGGCTGGCCATGCCTTCCTCCTGGCGACTCCAACCTTGGCCAACAGCTCCGCCCCCCCCACTGCTACTCGCCCAAGCCTCCCCAGCTTCTCCTTTACCCAAATCCAGATAGCAGATGTTCTGAAAGAGCTGCAAAACCTGGACCCATACAAATCAGCTGGGCTTGACAATCTGGACCCCCTATTTCTGAAACTGTCCGCCGCCATTGTCGCACCCCCTATTACCAGCCTGTTCAACCTCTCCTTCGTATCATCTGAGATCCCCAAGGATTGGAAAGCTGCCGCGGTCATCCCCCTCTTCAAAGGGGGAGACACCCTGGACCCAAACTGTTACAGACCTATATCCATCCTGCCCTGCCTATCTAAGGTCTTCGAAAGCCAAGTCAACAAACAGATCACTGACCATCTCGAATCCCACCGTACCTTCTCCGCTGTGCCATCCGGTTTCCGAGCCGGTCACGGGTGCACCTCAGCCACGCTCAAGGTACTAAACGATATCATAACCGCCATCGATAAAAGACAGTACTGTGCAGCCGTCTTCATCGACCTGGCCAAGGCTTTCGACTCTGTCAATCACCATATTCTTATCGGCAGACTCAGTAGCCTCGGTTTTTCTAATGACTGCCTTGCCTGGTTCACCAACTACTTTGCAGACAGAGTTCAGTGTGTCAAATCGGAGGGCATGTTGTCCAGTCCTCTGGCAGTCTCTATGGGGGTACCACAGGGTTCAATTCTCGGGCCGACTCTTTTCTCTGTATATATCAATGATGTTGCTCTTGCTGCGGCCAATTCCCTGATCCACCTCTACGCAGACGACACCATTCTATTTACTTCTGGCCCTTCCTTGGACACTGTGCTATCTAACCTCCAAACGAGCTTCAATGCCATACAACACTCCTTCCGTGGCCTCCAACTGCTCTTAAACGCTAGTAAAACCAAATGCATGCTTTTCAACCGTTCGCTGCCTGCACCCGCACGCCCGACTAGCATCACCACCCTGGACGGTTCCGACCTAGAATATGTGGACATCTATAAGTACCTAGGTGTCTGGCTAGACTGCAAACTCTCCTTCCAGACTCATATCAAACATCTCCAATCAAAAATCAAATCTAGAGTCGGCTTTCTATTTCGCAACAAAGCCTCCTTCACTCACGCCGCGAAACTTACCCTAGTAAAACTGACTATCCTACCGATCCTCGACTTCGGCGATGTCATCTACAAAATAGCTTCCAATACTCTACTCAGCAAACTGGATGCAGTTTATCACAGTGCCATCCGTTTTGTCACCAAAGCCCCATATACTACCCACCACTGCGACCTGTATGCCCTAGTCGGCTGGCCCTCGCTACATGTTCGTCGTCAGACCCACTGGCTCCAGGTCATCTACAAGGCTATGCTAGGTAAAGTGCCGCCTTATCTCAGTTCACTGGTCACGATGGCTACACCCACCCGTTGCACGCGCTCCAGCAGGTGTATCTCACTGATCATCCCTAAAGCCAAAACCTCATTTGGCCGCCTTTCCTTCCAGTTCTCTGCTGCCTGCGACTGGAACGAATTGCAAAAATCTCTGAAGTTGGAGACTTTTATCTCCCTCAACAACTTTAAACATCTGCTATCTGAGCAGCTAACCGATCGCTGCAGCTGTACATAGTCCATCGGTATATAGCCCACCCAATTTACCTACCCCACCTCCCATACTGCTTTTATTTATTTATTTTCTTTTGCACACCAGTATCTCTACTTGCACATGATCATCTGATGATTTATCACTCCAGTGTTAATCTGCTAAATTGTAATTATTCGATTTATTGCCTACCTCCTCATGCCTTTTGCACACATTGTATATAGATTCTCTTTTTTTCTACCATGTTATTGACTTGTTTATTGTTTACTCCATGTGTAACTCTGTGTTGTTGTCTGTTCACACTGCTATGCTTTATCTTGGCCAGGTCGCAGTTGCAAATGAGAACTTGTTCTCAACTAGCCTACCTGGTTAAATAAAGGTGAAATAAAAATAAAAATAAAATAAACATCCATTTTTGGATTTATAAATGAGTGACATATACCACCATTGATTCTTGAAGTGTAATTATAAATTCTTCATGAGCTCAGTTCAAGTGTCATACCCTATTACACATCCCAAAATGTAAGCATGTTAAACTCCAAGGTTTGTAAACAATGTAAATGTAAACAAAGACTGTAAAGCCTCGAAACATAGATACAACTAAAATGTTGATATCATGGATGGTCAGTCCTTGCATCCATAGCTCTGTCTATGATTTTGAGAGTGGTTGCACTTCTCCAGACCCATCCCTCAGCTTTTAACCGAAACAGAAATAAAATATGGGTCTGGAGAAGTGGCCCTTTGCGTTTGTTTCAATGAAGGATTCTAGCTTTAAATCCTCAGTTCAGACTGCTTTGTGAAGCCCTCTCAAATTGAACATGGACATCTTCCAGATGTTCTTTATTAAAAGGAGAGCTGGCTGACGTCTGGTGCCTACTTAACATAATCCCTTTAAAACCGTCTCACGCTTATTCTAAAAGATTCATGACGTTTTCACCTCATGATGTACACCTCAGTGAGTCACTCACATACTGAGTGGGAAAAGACAGACAGACAGACAGACAGACAGACAGACAGACAGACAGACAGACAGACAGACAGACAGACAGACAGACAGACAGACAGACAGACAGACAGACAGACAGACAGACAGACAGACAGACAGACAGAGAGAGAGAGAGAAAGAGATTGAAGGTCAGATGAACAAACAGAGAGACAGGCAGATACAGACGGACAGACAGAGAGAGAGACGGACAGACAGACAGAGACAGTCAGACAGGCAGAGAGACAGACGGACAGACAGAGAGACAGATGGACAGACAGACAGAGAGAGAGACAGATGGACAGACAGACAGAGAGAGACAGAGAGAGAGACAGATGGACAGACAGACAGAGAGACAGATGGACAGACAGATATAGAGACAGACAGACAGAGAGAGAGAGACAGATGGACAGACAGACAGAGAGAAAACAGAGAGAGAGAGACAGATGGACAAACGGAGAGACAGGTAGAGAGACAAACAGAGAGACAGAAATGTGGCCAGAAAGAGAGGCAGACAGACAGACAGACAGACAGACAGACAGACAGACAGACAGACAGACAGACGGACGGACGGACGGACGGACGGACGGACGGACGGACGGACGGACGGACGGACGGACGGACGGACGGACGGACGGACGGACGGACGGACGGACGGACGGACGGACGGACGGACAGATGGACAGACAGAGACAGACGGTCAGACAGATGGAGAGACAGACGGAAAGTCATACAGATAGACAGACAGACAGTCAGAGAGACAGAAAGACAAACAGAGAGAGACAGACGGACAGACAGAGAGACAGAGAGACAGAGAGACAGAGAGACAGACAGACAGACAGACAGACAGACAGACAGACAGACAGACAGACAGACAGACAGACAGACAGACAGACAGACAGACAGACAGGCAGGCAGACACACAAAGAGACAGACAGACAGACAGACAGACAGACAGACAGACAGACAGACAGACAGACAGACAGACAGACAGACAGACAGACAGACAGACAGACAGACAGACAGACAGACAGAGACAGACAGACAGACAGAGATACAAGCAGTCAGACAGACAGAATCACAGACAGACAGACGAACAGACATACAGAAGACGGTCAAGCAGAGAGACAGACAGAGAGAGAGAGACAGACAGCGAGACAGACAAAGGGACAGACAGTCAATGCTATAGCACCTGCCTTGATTGTTCACAAGCTCCTCAACTCCACTGTTTTTCATTTACTGTAATGTATACACAGAAATATGTTATTCGTTTGTTATTTGTTATGTGTCTGTTTCACCAGAATGAGCTAAATTGGAGTCATTTATGGCAATAAAGCCTGAGTAAACACACACAAACACACATGTAGGCAGGCAGGGTTGGGTTGAATGCAGAAGACACATTTCAGTTGAAGGTTAGGTATCCAAATCAAATCAAATCAAATTTTATTTGTCACATACACATGGTTAGCAGATGTTAATGCGAGTGTAGCGAAATGCTTGTGCTGCTAGTTCCGACAATGCAGTAATAACCAACGAGTAATCTAACCTAACAATTCCACAACTACTACCTTATACACACAAGTGTAAAGGGATAAAGAATATGTACATAAAGATATATGAATGAGTGATGGTACAGAACGGCATAGGCAAGATGCAGTAGATGGTATAGAGTACAGTATATACATATGAGATGAGTAATGTGGGGTATATAAACATAACATGGCATAGTTCAAAGTGGCTAGTGATACATGTATTACAAAAAGATGGCAAGATGCAGTAGATGATATAGAGTACAGTATATACATATACATATGAGATGAGTAATGTAGGGTATGTAAACATTATATTAAGTGGCATTGTTTAAAGTGGCTAGTGATACATTTTTACATACATTTCCATCAATTCCCATTATTAAAGTGGCTGGAGTTGAGTCAGTATGTTGGCAGCGGCCACTAAATGTTAGTGGTGGCTGTGTAACAGTCTGATGGCCTTGAGATAGAAGCTGTTTTTCAGTCTCTCGGTCCCTGCTTTGATGCACCTGTACTGACCTCGCCTTCTGGATGATAGCGGGGTGAACAGGCAGTGGCTCGGGTGGTTGTTGTCCTTGATGATCTTTATGGCCTTCCTGTGACATCGGGTGGTGTAGGTGTCCTGGAGGGCAGGTAGTTTGCCCCCGGTGATGCGTTGTGCAGACCTCACTACCCTCTGGAGAGCCTTACGGTTGTGGGCTGAGCAGTTGCCGTACCAGGCGGTGATACAGCCCGACAGGATGCTCTCGATTGTGCATCTGTAAAAGTTTGTGAGTGCTTTTGGTGACAAGCCGAATTTCTTCAGCCTCCTGAGGTTGAAGAGGCGCTGCTGCGCCTTCTTCACAACGCTGTCTGTGTGGGTGGACCAATTCAGTTTGTCCGTGATGTGTACACCGAGGAACTTAAAACTTTCTACCCTCTCCACTACTGTCTTGTCGATGTGGATAGGGGGGTGCTCCCTCTGCTGTTTCCTGAAGTCCACAATCATCTCCTTTGTTTTGTTGACGTTGAGTGTGAGGTTATTTTCCTGACACCACACTCCGAGGGCCCTCACCTCCTCCCTGTAGGCCGTCTCGTCGTTGTTGGTAATCAAGCCTACCACTGTAGTGTCGTCCACAAACTTGATGATTGAGTTGGAGGCGTGCATGGCCACGCAGTCGTGGGTGAACAGGGAGTACAGGAGAGATCCCCCTTTCCCTTTCCATCCAGGCAGGCAGGCAGCCAGGCAGGCAGGCCAGATCCATCTTGGAGCTGAGACATCTGTGTTCAATTAAAACTTCTTGTCAATAGGGGGGCGCTGTTTTCACTTTGGAAAAAATCGTGCCCAAATTAAACTGCCTCGTACTCTATTCTAGATCGTACAATATGCATATGATTATTACTATTGGATAGAAAACACTCTCAAGTTTCTAAAACTGTTTGAATTATATCTGTGAGTAAAACAGAACTCATTTTGCAGCAAACTTCCATACAGGAAGTGAAAAATCTGAAAACGATGCTCTTCTACAGGGCCTGCCTATTCAATTGCCTAATATTTATCGATATGCATGCACTTCATACGCCTTCCACTAGATGTCAACAGGCAGTGGAAGGTGGAATGGGGTGTCTAGCTTGATCTGAGGCCGAACAAGAGCTTTTGGAGTGACAGGTCTGGAAATTTCTTTGTCTTCTCTGGCGCGCGAAGTACGTCGACATTGGCTTCTGAAAAGCGTTCGGTATACACGGCGGATATCTCCGGTTCTGATTTTATTTGATACATTTGATAATAACATCATAAAGTAGTTTTTTTCAACCGAGTTGTATCAGTTTATTCAACGTTTATTGGGACTTTTGGAATTTTCCGTTCTTTGCGTCGAGAGAAGATGGGCATGTTCGCGCCACATGGCTAGCTAAGGTTGCTAATTCGACAGGAGAAAAGGACATTCTAAAACCAAACAACGATTTATTCTGGACCTAGGACTCCTTGTACAAGATTCTGATGGAAGCTCAACAAAAGTAAGAACAATTTATGATGTTATTTCGTATTTCTGTGGAAAATGTTGATTCCTATTCTCTGCCGTTTTGGCGGGCGCTGTCTCGCAATAACGCAAGCTGTTTGTTATGGTAAAGTTATTTTTAAAAATCTAACACGGCGGTTGCATTAAGAACCAGTGTATCTTTCATTTGCCATACAACAAGTATTTGTATGTAAAGTTTATGATGAGTTCTTTGGTCAGATTAGGTGAGTGTCCAAAATAGCTCCGGACATTCTGGTGAATCGATGCTACATATTCACAATGTATAACCACGGTTTGCAGCTCTAAATATGCACATTTTCGAACAAAACATAAGTGTATTGTATAACCTGATGTTATAAGACTGTCATCTGATGAAGTTGATCAAGGTTAGTGATTAATTTTATATCTTTTGCTGGTTTTTGCGAATGCTATCAATGCGGTGAATAAATGCGGTTGTGTGTTTGGCTATTGTGGTAAGCTAATATAATGCTATATTGTGTTTTCGCTGTAAAACACTTAAAAAATCGGAAATATTGGCTGGATTCACAAGATGTTTATCTTTCATTTGCTGTACACCATGTATTTTTCATAAATGTTTTATGATGAGTATTTAGGTATTTCACGTTGCTCTCTGTAATTATTCTGGCTGCTTTGGTGATATTTTTGATGGTAGCTGCAATGTAAAACTATGATTTATACCTCAAATATGCACATTTTCGAACAAAACATAAATTTATTGTATAACATGTTATAAGACTGTCATCTGATGAAGTTGTTTCTTGGTTAGTGACTAATTATATCTATATTTGGTCGGTTTTGTGATAGCTACCTATGCGGTAGAAACATGGTGAAAATATGCGGTTGAGTCTTTGGCTATTGTGGTTAGCTAATAGAAATACATATTGTGTTTTCGCTGTAAAACATTTTAAAAATCGGAAATGATGGCTGGATTCACAAGATGTTTATCTTTCATTTGCTGTATTGGACTTGTGATTTCATGATATTTATATGCTATTATTTACTTGTGGCGCTATGCTAGGCTATGCTAGTCAGCTTTTACTGATGAGGATGCTCCCGGATCCGGGATGGGTGTTAAGTAAAGGTTAAAGAGAAGAGTTCAACCACACATATCATACAGCAAACTTCATCCACACCTATCAAACAGCAAAGTTCAACAACACATATCAGACAGCAAAGTTCCACCCCAAATATCAGATAGCAAAGTTCAACCACACATATCAGAGATAGCAAAGTTCAACCACACATATCAGAGACAGCAAAGTTCAACCACACATATCAGATAGCAAAGTTCAACCACACATATCAGAGGCAGCAAAGTTCAACCACACATATCAGAGACAGCAAAGTTCAACCACACATATTGAGACAGCAAAGTTCAAACACACAAATCAGAGACAGCAAATTTCAACCACACATAACAGACAGCAAAGTTCACCCACACATATCAGAGACAGCAAAGTTCAACCACACATATCAGACAGCAAAGTTCAACCACACATATCAGACAGCAATGTTCAACCACACATATCAGACAGCAAAGTTCAACCACACATATCAGAGACAGCAAAGTTCAACCACACATATCAGAGACAGCAAAGTTCAACCACACATATCAGAGACAGCAAAGTTCAACCACACATATCAGAGACAGCAAAGTTCAACCACACATATCAGAGACAGCAATGTTCAACCACACATATCAGAGACAGCAAAGTTCAACCACACATATCAGACAGCAAAGTTCAACAACTACTGAAACTTCTACAATGCATCTGCTTTGAACCAAGCATCATGTCCCCCTGACAAACCGTTTTCATCTTAAAAAGCAGGCATTTCTGTTTCCGTCAGTTACAGCACTGCAGTCGGATAACGTCACAGTTACAGCACTGCAGTCGGATAACGTCACAGTTACAGCACTGCAGTCGGATAACGTCACAGTTAAGGGGAGTGTTAAATTGAATGAGACACGAGACAGTTGATGCCGTTCCAATTAACTTTAGGCGGCAAGAGCATTGTTTTCAGCTGTGTGAATTTGGGTGTTTCGCGTTCAGGCGTCCCTGCTTTGATATGATTTTGTTTTGGCCTGACACATACAACAGTCCTCTCAGACCGAAAGTAAAATATCTCCAGATGGGAATAGTTCCTCCAGTCCAGTCCTATATATGGTATTACAACCAAACCCTTTTGGCATGAAGCTACTCTGCGGCATCTCTGCTCCTCCTCTCTCTCATCTCTACATCTGTGTCCAGCCTCACCTCAACAAACAACTCCAACCTGCTCCTTGACCCAAGGCCTCTGCTGGTCTTTCCGAAAACAACTTCTGCCTCGTGCTCTCCAGGTGTTCCTGATGGATTATGTTAAACTAGGCATAATGGTGTTCTTGCTGTAGCCTTACCAATCTAACAATCATGTTGATAAGACTCGCTATTCTGAGGACTCTCAGCCTTGATCCACTGTAGTGCCTCCTGATATTCCTGCTTTTACAGCTCAAAGGCTCAATCCAGAGGGGCTCCGGCTTGTGGAACTAGTCCCCAAACAATGTAGAATCTGCCCAAGAGAGATGACGTTTCCATAAGCATTATGGGGTGACTGTAGGCATATACTGTACAAGCAAGAACCTGTTCAAAATGTAGCCGTTATAGTTTATAACTATATTTCAGCAGGCTCCTGCAGGAGAGACAGAGCGATGTGAAAAATGCTGTGCTCTGAATGCAGTAACCGTACATGGACCAGAGCTGGCAGGCAGACTGTGTCCTCAGGGGCTGCTACCTTTAACAGCAGACATGATGCAGAGATTATACAGTGGAAATCACCAGATATAGGAAATTAGCAGTTACAGGTACGGGACATCACATAGACAGACATATCAACGGAGAGACATATGTATCAGGCATGGGCTGGGGCATCCAGATTGCATTGCCTGTGTGTGTGTGTGTGTGTGTGTGTGTGTGTGTGTGTGTGTGTGTGTGTGTGTGTGTGTGTGTGTGTGTGTGTGTGTGTGTGTGTGTGTGTGTGTGTGTGTGTGTGTGTGTACATGCATAGGTGAGTATATCAACACATACACATTTTTTGATTAAAAAGTGTCAATGAACACACACACTAACACTTTTTTTTTTAAGTCATTTAGCAGATGCTCTTATCCAGAGCGACTTACAAATTGGAAAGTTCATACATATTCATCCTGGTCCCCCCGTGGGAATTGAACCCTGGTCCCCCCGTGGGAATTGAACCCACAACCCTGGCGTTGCAAGCGCCATGCTCTACCAACTGAGCCACACGGGACCTAACACACAACTAATCTGCTCTAGCTTGTTAGTAGTGACAGACAGCAGTGGAGGTGAGGTTAGACACAGCAGAGGCAGGATCGAGGCAGGATAGAGACAGGTTAGAGGCAGGATAGAGGCAGGATAGAGTCAGGATAGAGACTGAATAGAGGCAGGTTAGAGTCAGGATAGAGCCAGAATAGAGGCAGGATAGAGGCAGGGTAGAGGAAGGGTAGAGGCTGAATATAGGTAGGGTAGAGGCAAGATAGAGGAAGGGTAGAGGCGGGAGTAGATAGCAGTAGAGAGAGGAGCAGAGAGAGGAGAGAGAGGAGTAGAGAGAGGAGAGGGGAGAAGAGAGGGGAGAGAGAAGAGTAAAGAGAGGAGTAGAGAGGGGAGAGAGAGGAGGAAAGAGAGGAGTAGAGAGGGGAGAGAGAAGAGCAGAGAGAGGAGAAGAGAGGGGAGAAGAGAGGGGAGAGAGAGGTGGAAAGAGAGCAGTAGAGAGAGGAGAAGAGAGGGGAGAGAGAGGAGTAAAGAGAGGAGCAGGGAGAGGAGCAGAGAGAAGAGCAGAGAGAGGAGGGAGAGGAGAGAGGGAGGAGCAGATAGAGGAGATAGAGAGGAGCAGAGAGAGGAGCAGGGAGAGGAGCAGAGAGAAGAGCAGAGAGAGGAGGGAGAGGAGAGAGGGAGGAGCAGATAGAGGAGATAGAGAGGAGCACAGAGAGGAGCAGAGAGAGGAGCAGGGAGAGGAGCAGAGAGAAGAGCAGAGAGAGGAGGGAGAGGAGAGAGAGCAGTAGAGAGAGGAGAAGAGAGGGGAGAGAGAGGAGTAAAGAGAGGAGCAGGGAGAGGAGCAGAGAGAAGAGCAGAGAGAGGAGGGAGAGGAGAGAGGGAGGAGCAGATAGAGGAGATAGAGAGGAGCAGAGAGAGGAGCAGGGAGAGGAGCAGAGAGAAGAGCAGAGAGAGGAGGGAGAGGAGAGAGGGAGGAGCAGATAGAGGAGATAGAGAGGAGCACAGAGAGGAGCAGAGAGAGGAGCAGGGAGAGGAGCAGAGAGAAGAGCAGAGAGAGGAGGGAGAGGAGAGAGAGGAGCAGATAGAGGAGATAGAGAGGAGCACAGAGAGGAGCAGAGAGAGGAGCAGGGAGAGGAGCAGAGAGAAGAGCAGAGACAGGAGAGAGAGGAGAGGAGTAGCGAAAGGAGCAGAGAGAGGGGAGAGGAGAAAGGAGAGAGAGGAGCGAAGAGATAGAGACGAGCAGAGAGAGGAGAGGGAGGGGAGAGAGGAGTAGAGAGAGGAGAGAGAGGGGAGCGGAGAAAGAAGAGAGAGGAGCAGAGAAGAGCAGAGAGTGGAGAGAGACGGGAACAGAGAAAAGAGAGAGGAAAGAGAGAAGAGAGAGGGGAGATAGAGAGGAGCAGAGAGAGGAGATAGAGAGGAGACAGAGAGGAGATAGAGAGGAGACAGAGAGGAGCGGAGAGAGGAGATAGAGAGGAGACAGAGAGGAGCAGAGCTACAGTCCAGCCCCCTCAGCCTCTTAGTTCCATCATTCTGACCGGCTCCCCCGTGGTCTTCAAATGCTGTTACATCCCCTGGTGTGTGTGTGTGTGTGTGTGTGTGTGTGTGTGTGTGTGTGTGTGTGTGTGTGTGTGTGTGTGTGTGTGTGTGTGTGTGTGTGTGTGTGTGTGTGTGTGTGTGTGTGTATGTGCCATGAGGGCTTGTATCTTATCTGTGTGTATGAGGACATGCATGTGTTTTTTCAATCTGTGTGAGTGGGTCTAATAGAATCACAGGCTGGGGCCAGGCTTCCACAGCTCTGTCACTCTCCCAGGTGTTAGTTTTTGCCAGGCAGCAGAGGCTTCCACAGCTCTGTCACTCTCCCAGGTGTTAGTTTTCGCCAGGCTGCAGAGTCTTCCACAGCTCTGTCACTCTCCCAGGTGTAAGTTTTCGCCAGGCAACAGAGGCTTCCACAGCTCTGTCTCTCTCCCAGGTGTTAGTTTTCGCCAGGCAGCAGAGGCTTCCACAGCTCTGTCACTCTCCCAGGTGTTAGTTTTCGCCAGGCTGCAGAGTCTTCCACAGCTCTGTCACTCTCCCAGTAGTTAATTTATCGCCAGGCAGCAGAGGCTTCCACAGCTCTGTCACTCTCCCAGGTGTTAGTTTTCGCCAGGCAACAGAGGCTTCCACAGCTCTGTCACTCTCCCAGGTGTTAGTTTTCGCCAGGCAGCAGAGGCTTCCACAGCTCTGTCACTCTCCCAGGTGTTAGTTTTCGCCAGGCAGCAGAGGCTTCCACAGCTCTGTCACTCTCCCAGGTGTTAGTTTTCGCCAGGCAACAGAGGCTTCCACAGCTCTGTCACTCTCCCAGGTGTTAGTTTTCGCCAGGCTGCAGAGTCTTCCACAGCTCTGTCACTCTCCCAGGTGTTAGATTTCGCCAGGCAGCAGAGGCTTCCACAGCTCTGTCACTCTCCCAGGTGTTAGATTTCGCCAGGCAGAGTCTTCCAAAGCGATTGGATCAAGCTGAAGCGGGAGACAGATGACTCAACAAGCCTCCCTCTCCAACTGCTTCCTGCAGGGTACATTCTGGACAGGATGTGCCTTAGAACAACCACCTGCTGCTCTGCTTCTAAAACTATCAACACACATGACCCGCCCACCTGAGGATCTGTCTATTTCAGCCATCTATGTCCTGTGTTTGAGGGGTGCAAAATCCACTTTTCACTTAAATCTCGCTCGATTGATTGCTTTCATTTAATTCCTGCGACTCTTGCGCGTCCCTGTCATTTTTCCCCATTAACTTTACAACCTCGGAAATGTTTGTAATGACTTGTCAAACACACCCCGGTAATGGCTGAAATGGGCTCAATGGGATACATTGGATTTCCGTTCCATCTATAACCTAAAGGCTGTGACCAGGCTTTAGACATAGTTTCAGGCTTTTATTTTGAAAAATGAGCTAGATTTTTCAAAAGTAGTCAGGTGTCCTCTGAATAGTTCCTGCGTGCGAGACGGGAGTTCTTCATTTTCTTTTTCTCTCTTATTGAATAGGTTACGGTCCGGTTGAAATATTATCGATTATGTTTGTTAAAAACAACCTGAGGATTGATTATAAAAAACATTTCACATGTTTCTACGAACATTACGGATACTTTTTGGAATGTTCGTCGAACGGAACGAGGCTTTGGTTCTCTGAACATAACGCGCAACCCAAACGGCGTTTTTTTCTTATAAAAGTAATATTTATCGAACAAAAAGAACATTTGTTGTGTAACTGGGAGTCTCGTGAGTGCAAACATCCGAAGATTATCAAAGGTAAGCGATTAATTTTATTGCTTTTCTGACTTTCGTGACCAAGCTAACCAAGCTAATATAAGGCTAACTGTTCTAGCATTGATTGATACACTCACAAAAGCTTAGATTGCTTTCGTTGCAAAGCATATTATCAAAATCTGACACAATAGGTGGATTAACAACAAGCTAAGCTGTGTTTTGGTATATTTCACTTGTGATCGCATGATTATAAATATTTTTAGTAATATTTTGCGCCCTGCAATTCAGCGGTTGTTTAGGAAAATGATCCCGTAAAAGGGATCCGTTCGCAGAGAAGTTAACAATTTTGATGACCGTTGCTACTAGAACACTTTTCTTCAACCCTGGTGACTGAAGACACACCGAGTGTGCATGCTTTTGTTCCCACTATGCACTAGCTCAAAATGAGGAAACTAATCAAGCACTATAATAATCAGTCCCTTGTGTGTTAGTACTGGGTTGGAACCAAACTCTGTACATACTGTGGATGGGTTACCAGGGCCAGGATTGGAGAACACAGAAGGATGGAACACAGGATAAACCAGTAACAGGTTCCAATGACATCACTTCAAACAGTCCAGTCAGCTGGGAAGTGTTCGTTCTTGACCATAGGGCAGAGAAAGCCCATCAGAAAATAGTGGAAAGGCAATCGCCTCTTATCAGCAGTCAGAGTTAATCCACTTTTCTTTTTCTCTAAATGTGAAATCCTTCATTTCAGTCCCCATTGACAGCAGCTTGGAACTTGTAAGAGAATGGTAAAATGTGACCCGTTTCAGAAAACTAGGCGTATGTCGCGGGTCACTACTTAATAACAGGAGAGCCGTTTGTACGAAAGTTTTTGACAAATGTCTTCTCGAACATGTGAACTTTCATGTGCCTTAATAAGAAACGTTATTGCCATCTGTAAATATGTATAAAAGTGTTAAATTACGAACCTAGTTGGTTAAGCCACAGAAAAAGTAAGTAACCTTCCCGCTAGCCATGATTGACTGAGATAATGAGTGGGCTGGACATGCCGAGAGATGAGTTTGGATTGATCTGCCATATAGCACACTTCTGTCAACTTGAGCTGGTCAGTATGTCTAGGTAATCCTCTCTAACGCATCTAAATGCATCGTGTAGTAAAACTGTATAAGCCTAATGTCAAGTTAAAGTGTACTGTTAGCTAGCTAACATTAGTTGGTTGGCTCGCTATCTAACATTATGTGTATGTTCTCCACTTTCTGGAGGACCGAGTTTTGAAATCAGTGGTATTCCAGTACGATAGCTAAGAAGATGGAGAAAACACCTGTCTCCGGAATACATATTCAAACTAATGGCAACCATGACATTCAACAGGAGACGCGTCCATCGATGATGTATGCGAAAAATAGTCTGGCTGCTACATTTTTAGATATTACACGTTTATAATTTGACAGAAAGTGGTTTCATTTCAAGTTAAAGTGTGCTGTTAGCTAGCTAACGTTAGCTGGCTGGCTCGCTACCTAACATTAGGTGTTTGATCTTATTATTCGCATCTCAGACCCATTTGCTTGACTAGTTATAGCCTAATGTTAGCTAGCTAACATTGAACCTGGTTGGTTAGCTACCTGCAGATTAATGCAGGATAGTAACGTCATGAGTTCGGATTGTAGTTCATTGTTTACCTAGCTAGCCAACTAACTACATGTCTTTACAAAATACTCTCGTCCGAGTGTGCCAGAGTGCAGAATAAGTGATGTATTTACGAACGCTCAACACCCATTGAATATAGCCGATGTCAGTAAACGTTGGCAAAAAAAGCGTAAATTAACTGTTGCCAACAGCTCAGTTATAGTCACCAATGCTCTGGATAACAGGAAAACAGCCGAACCAGCTCTGCTTGTCACGTCTGCTCCCTCTCTCCGCTCTGGTGCTAAAGGGCTGTTTCGCTCTGTCGGTTTCTGCTGTTTCATCCCTGTGTCAGCATTATTGTCGTTTCCGTTTCCCCTGTCCAGACGCTGTCCGCATTCTGTTCCTGTCCGTGGTTACCTGCTTCTCGTCTCCAGCGTCGATCCTTACAGAATGCTGACACCAATATGTGAAGCATCAGGGCGTTTTCTTGTTGTTGTTTTTGTTGGTGACGTCGGGTCCGGGTGCCGTCGCCGATGGAACTAGGGGTGCCTCAGCTGGCTTGTCGGGCTTCCACGCCTTAGCTTGCTTGAGAGCTTTTCTTGCCTTGAGTTGATTCGTCAGGCGCCCATCCGACGTCATGCCTAAGCCGGCTCATCAAGCTCCCACGCCACAGCGGGATCGGCAGGCTTTCACACCTCTGCCGGCTCATCGGGCTTCTACACCCCAGCTGGCTTGTCCAGCGCCCTTGCCTCGGCCGGCCCCTCAGGCTTGCCCAGGTGGGACGCCGGGTGGCGCCCCTCACTTCATACGCCTTCCACTAGATGTCAACAGGCAGTAGAACGTTGAATGAGGTGTCTAGCCTGATGTGGGACCGAATGAGAGCTTTTGGAGTGACAGGTCAGCCATATTGGCAGTATTTTGCTGCGCACCTGGGTGCACCATATCGTTGTCTGCAATACCTTAGGTAGACACGAAGAAATGCTCCGTCTGGGACGTTATTGGATAAAAACATCCTAAAGATGGATTCTCAACTGAGTTTGACCAGTTTATTTCGACTTTTATTATCACTTTTTGAATTTTTCGTTCCATGCGTCAAACTTTCATGGACACGTGAGCTCCACTATGCTAGCCAAAGTTGCTAATTCGACAGAAGAAATGGACATTCTAAAACAAAACAACGATTTATTGTGGAACAAGGATTCCTGGCACTGCATTCTGATGAAAGTTCATCAAAGGTAAGAGAATATTTATAATGGTATACGAAATAACATTATACGAAATAACATTTTTGTTGAATATGTTGACTCCAACATGGCGGAGAATGGCTGAGCGCTGTCTCAGGTTATTGTATGCTGTGCTTTTTACTAAAGTTATTTTTTTTAAATCTAACACAGTGGTTGCATTAAGAACCAGTGTATCTTTAATTATATGTCCAACATGTATTTTTCAGCAAAGTTTATGATGAGTTTTTCTGTTAGATTACGTGACTCTCTAAAATTTCTCCGGACAATTTGGAGCATTTTGGCGACATGTTCACAATGTAAAACCAGGATTTGTAGCTATAAATATGCAAATTTTCGAACAAAACATAAATGTATTGTATAACATGATGTTATAAGACTGTCATCTGATGAAGTTGTTCAAAGGTTAGTGATTATTTTTATCTCTATTTGTGGGTTTTGTGAAAGCTATCTTTGCGGTGAAAAAATGGCGTTGTGTTTTGGGCTATTGTGGTGAGCTAACATAAATATGTGTTGTGTTTTCACTGTAAAACATTTTAAAAATCGGACATGTTGGCTGGATTCACAAGATGTTTATCTTTAATTATGTGTACAACATGTATTTTTCATAAATGTTTTATGATGAGTATTGCTGTATTTCACGTTGCTCTCTGTAATTATTCTGTCTGTTTTGGAGACATTTATGATCATGGCACCAATGTAAAACCAGGATTTGTAGCTATAAATATGCACATTTTCGAACAAAACATAAATGTATTGTATAACATGATGTTATAAGACTGTCATCTGATGAAGTTGTTCAAAGGTTAGTGATGATTTTTATCTCTATTTGTGGGTTTTGTGAAAGCTATCTTTGCTGTGAAAAAAATGGCTGTGTTTTTTTGGATATGGTGGTGAGCTAACATAAATATATGTTGTGTTTTCGCTGTAAAACATTTTAAAAATCGGACATGTTGGCTGGATTCACAAGATGTTTATCTTTCATTTGCTGTATTGGACTTGTGATTTCATGATATTTATATGCTATTATCTACTTGTGGCGCTATGCTATGCTATGCTAGTCAGCGTTTCTGATGAGGAGGATCCCGGATCCGGGAGGGTGGGTCGGTAGAGGTTTTAAGAGGTTTTTAACCTCTTCTGGCTGCAGGGTGAATATTGAAAAAACTGGAAAATATGCGCACATTTTCAAACGGCCTCTTAAGAAATTTTTGATCTTACAATATGCATATATTTACTACTATTGGATAGAAAACAGTCTATAGTTTCTAAAAACGTTTGAATTATTTCTCTAAGTTGAACAGAACTATTTTTACAGCCCATTTCCTATCCAGAATTGAGATTTCCAAATGCGATGTCTCTCTTTAAGACCTTGTCTATAAAAGGTCATGTCACTTAGGACCGTAGAAACACGTCATACGCCTTCATCTGGGTGTAATGGGGAAGTGAGAGAAAAAAGCAGTTGAATATCTCTTCCAGGGGCTGAACACAACATCTTGTAGTGAGACCTGCGCACTTTAATTTTTTTTCTGGGCGCGAGGTAGAACCTGGACTCGGCTCCTGGAATACGCTCGTTAAAGGTGAATATGACCTCTGGCTACGATATTATTTGATACATGTCACAAAATCATCCTAAAGTATGTTTTTTCAATATACTTTAATTATATTATTGCAATTTATTCTGGACTTTAGACGTGATGCTTTGGAAGAATTTTTTGAAGAAAGAGAGATTAGCGCCGCACGGCCATTGTGCTTGCTAACCCAAGAGGGAAATAGTTCGTTCTGGAACCCAACTAAAGACTGTACTGGACAATGGACCCCTTTACAACATTCTGATGGAATATCAACAAAGATAAGGACCCAATTTGGGATGCTTTTTCATATATCTGTCGAACTGTGCTATGCTAGCGTTTGACTAGAATCAATGCTGCCGTATGCTAGCTAATGTTGTAAGCTAATATAACGATATATTGTGTTTTCGCTGTAAAACACTTCAAAAATCGGAAATATTGGCTCTATTCACACGATCTTTGTCTTTCATTAGCTATCCACCATATGTTTTTCTGAAATGTTTTATGAGGTGTAATTAGTAGTTGACGTTGGTGTCTGTATTTTCTCTGGCTACTCCCGTGCGATTTCAGACTGTAGCTATGATGTAGCTATGATGGGAGCAGTAATGTAAAACTGATTTATAGCTAAAATATGCACATTTTATGAACAAAACATAGATTTATTGTGTAACATGTTATAGGACTGTCATCTGAGGTAGTTTTTTCTAGGTTGTTTAGGTTGGTTCTAGGTTAGTTAGGTTGGCTTGTGCATGCTACTTGAATCATACTTGTGCTGCTGCTACATGTCTGTCCACTTTTTTATTTGGTGGTGAGCTAACATAAATATATGTGGTGTTTTCTCTGTAAAACATTTAAAAAATCGGACATGTTGGCTGGATTGACAAGATGTTTATCTTTCAAATGCTGTATTGGACTTGTTAATGTGTGAAAGTTAAATATTTTTAAAAAATAGATTTTGAATTTCGCGCCCTGCAATAGAGCTGGATGTTGTCATAAGTGTACCGATATCGGGACAGCCCGCCTAACAGGTTAAAATCCCCAGTTACAATAAATGCATCCTCAGGATTTGTGGTTTCCCGTTTGCATAAAGTCTGGTGTAGTTCCTTGAGGGGCACTGTGGTATCGGCTTGAGGGGTAATATACAGGGCATTGACAATAACCCAGAATAATGATTTGGGAGGTAATATATTTGATTGTGAGATATTCTAGGTCGGGTGAAGTAAAGGACTTGAGTTTCTGTATGTTATCACAATCACACCACGAGTAAATAATCATGAAACATACACCACCGCCTTTCTTCTTCCCGGAGAGTTCTTTATGAACTGAGAACCCAGCTGGCTGTACGGACGGGGACAGTATATCCCGAGAGAGCTATGATTCCATGTTATAGTCCCTGATGCCTCTCTGGAAGGAGATCCTCGCCCTGAGCTTGTCGACTTTATTGTCCATAGACTGAACATTAGCGAGTAATATACTCTGAAGCTGTGGATGGTGTGTACGGACTAGAAGTCCACTCAAAATACCTCTTCTCCGCCGTCGGCGTCTTGGAGCAGCCTCTGGGATGAGTTAAATTGCCCTGGGGGGTACGAAGAAAAGGATCCTATTCGGGAAGGTCGTATTCCTGGTCGTAACGCTGGTGAGTTACCGCCTCTCTGATATTCAAAAGTTATTTCCGGCTGTATGTAATAACATAAACAATGTTCTGGGCTAATAATGAAAGAAATAACACACACACAAAATAATACTGCAACGTTGCTTAGGAGCTAGAAGCAGAGCTTCCATGTCTGTCAGCTCCATCTTACATTACTTGTTCCATGCATTCCATTTAGACCAGAACAATAAACCCAAATAGAAACAATGTAAATCTTCAGAACCAGGTTTGGGTTCTGGGCTTCCATCCATTTTCCATTATTTTAGCTAAGCCAATCAACATTCATTCTTCGAGATGGAGAATCCATGGCAACTGCAATCTCTCTCCACAGCTCAATGCCACTTTGCTGCCATCTTGCTGTTAGGCTACCCAGTCATCATCCTGAGATGCCTTTCCCTACATAACAAATGTTTGATTGCACTGCAGACTCATTTGGACGAAGTGAGATTAAAACGTTCGCCTACTGTATAGGACAGGGCTCGTCTCTGGTCATTACCCTCTCCTTCCCTGGTGATTTGATAGGCCTGACTCAAATTAAAAAGGTGTGAGTATGTGTATGATGCATTGCGAGCATAGGCCAGTCCAACAACTCCCCATTCCCCAATGACAGTGTTGATAAAGAGGAGAACTATTACATTCAGCTCCTCCCAACTAATGTGTCTGTTTTGTTGAAGGAGAGACAAAGTACACACTCTGTTGTAAGCTGGAATTGTTTCCCTGATAAAAACAGCTCTGCTATGGGAATAACTTGTTCAATTTAGATTTGGATGGCCAGCTTCGAAATGTTTTGTTAAAACTGAGTTGTTGGTTTGGGTTTACTTCTTTGAAGTCTTGGAAGGTAATTCATTTAGGATGATGACAGCAATGTTGTTGAACTAGATAACCCGTTCTTGTGGGGTTAAATTGGTATACTGTAAATTGGTTTCAGTGGTAGAGCTGTCCCCAATTTGTGACTGAAATTAATTTCCTCTTCTGTCTGTTCCACTCCTTTCCCCTTCAATTTAACCCTTGGTTGAAACACAAATCCTGTCTTCATACTAAGTCACTAAGTACTGAAAAGTGAAGCAGAGGCTCTGTGTGGGTCTTAGTTCACACACACGCACACACGTACACACGTGCGCACACACACACACACACAAACACACACAAAGACACACAAGCAGGTTTATCATTAAATAGCCTCCGCCTGGCACATCCAATAGAATAATAACAGTGGTTTCTGCAGCATAAGGCAATGGAATGCCTTCTTCATTCCAGTACTTAGTAAATCTTTCACTTTCTCTCTTTCATGTGAATAAAGCACTATAAGGGAGATGATGTGCATATTTAAACACATTCATCACTTTAAGCCACAGTTTTTAAGATGGCAGTGATCAATAGAACCATTACAGTAAGCCTGAGGACATGGGAGCTGGAGCTTCAGATTAGTTAGGAGACGTTGTAATAACCATAAGCCCGCAACAAATATTTATCATTTTAGTTTACTGGAACGTAAACTGAAGTCTTCAATTAAATTCTCTCATCTTATTCATTTTCATTACAACTCATTCAATTTCATAGTCTCTCTGTACCGTCCTCTTCCTTTGGAGTACGGAATGTTTACTTCAACATGACACGGCAACATTCTGATATTTTAAGAGGTCTTCTGGCAGACAAAGCTATAATAACCAGAAAAACTGTGACTCTGCTGCTCAACATGCCAACAGGGGTTTCCATTTCAACTCCTTGACGCTTGGCACACTAAATATCTCATCAAATCACACATCCACAAGCCTAATTGTGAATGCTCATCATTTTGCTTCATTGGGGTGACATTAGTTCCACCTCATCTCTGTTAGATATACAATAGCTAATTGAGAGATGCCCACAATGACAACAAAATTAATAAAACAAATGCTCCATTAAATTGTAAAATTCCTTGATTAGAATGTACTGAATAGGAATGTATTTCTGTGACTTTTTTCTGTGAACTGAGTGGGGATGTATTACTGTGACTTTCATCCCTGAACTGAGTGGGGATGTATTACTGTGACTTTCATCCCTGAACCGAGTGGGGATGTATTACTGTTACTTTCCTCCCTAAACTGAGCGGGGATGTATTAGTGTGACTTTCCTCCCTAAACTGAGTGGGGATGTATTACTGTGACTTTCCTCCCTAATCTGAGTGGGGATGTATTACTGTGACTTTCCTCCCTGAACTGAGTGGGGATGTATTACTGTGACTTTCCTCCCCGAACTGAGTGGGGATGTATTACTGTGACTTTCCTCCCTGAACTGAGTGGTGATGTATTACTGTGACTTTCCTCCCTGAACTGAGTGGGGATGTATTACTGTGACTTTCCTCCCTGAACTGAGTGGGGATGTATTACTGTGACTTTCCTCCCTGAACTGAGTGGGGATGTATTACTGTGACTTTCCTCCCTGAACTGAGTGGGGATGTTTTACTGTGACTTTCCTCCCTGAACTGAGTGGGGATGTATTACTGTGACTTTCCTCCCTGAACTGAGTGGGGATGTATTACTGTGACTTTCCTCCCTGAACTGAGTGGGGATGTATTACTGTGACTTTCCTCCCTGAACTGAGTGGGGATGTATTACTGTGACTTTCCTCCCTGAACTGAGTGGGGATGTATTACTGTGACTTTCCTCCCTGAACTGAGTGGGGATGTATTACTGTGACATTCCTCCCTGAACTGCTACTTTGCTTTGATTTGTCTCTGTATGAAGTGGCACAAATGAAATGCTCTCTCTCAATTATTATTATGAAAACAAAATTCAAGGGGCATATGTTTACATTGCCAAAGCAAGTGAAATGGATAAATAACAGTGAAAAAAACTATAAAAATGAACAGTAAATATTACACTCACACAAGTTCCAAAATAATACATTTCAAATGTCGTATTATGTCTATATACAGTGTTGTAACAATGTGGAAATAGTTAAAGTAAAAAGGGGAAAATAAATAAACATAAATATGGGTTGTAAATATAATGGTATTTGCTCTTCACTGGTTTCCCTTTTCTTGTGGCAACAGGTCACAAATCTTGCTGGCACACTGTGGTATTTCACCCAATAGATATGGGAGTGGATTTGTTTTCAAATTCTTTGTGGGTCTGTGTAATTTGAGGGAAATATTTGTCTTGAATATGGTCACACATTTGGCAGGAGGTTAGGAAGTGCAGTTTCTACCTCATTTTGTGGCCAGTGTGCACATAGCCTGCCTTCTCCTGAGAGCCAGGTCTGCCTACGGCAACCTTACTCAATTGCAAGGCTATTCTCACTGAGTCTGTACACAGTCAAAGCTTTTCTTAATTTCGGTCAGTCACAGTGGTCAGGTATTCTGTCACTGTGTACTCTCTGTTTAGGGCCAAATCATCCAGAGGCAGTGCTCCTAGTGACCAGGGACTTAAATACAGGGAAAGTTAAATCCGTTTTACCTCATTTCTATCAGCATGTTAAATGTGCAACCAGAGGGAAAAAAACACTAGACCACATTTTCTCCACACACAGAGACGCGTACAAGCTCTCCCTCTGCCCTGCATTTGGCAAATCTGACCCTAATTCTTTCCCCCTGATTCCTGCTTAAACTTTTGCTTGTAAGTTTAAGTTTAAGCAGGAAGCACCAGTGACTCCGCCAATAAAAAAGTGGTCAGATGAAGCAGATTCTAAGCTATAGAACTGTTTTGCGGGTACAGACTGGAATATGTTCCAGAATTCTTCCGATGGCATTGAGGAGTACACCACATCAGTCACTGGCTTCATCAATAAGTACATTGATGACGTTGTCCCCACAGTGACTGTACATACCCCAAAAAAGAAGCCATGGATTACAGGCAACATTCACACTGAGCTAAAGGGTAGAGCTGCAACTTTCAAGGAGCGGGACTTTAACCTGGAAGCTTATAAGAAATCCCGCTATGCCCTCCAACGAACCATCAAACAGGCAAAGCATCAATACAGGACAAAGATCAAATCGTGCTACACTGGCTTCGACGCTCGTCGGATGTGGCAGGACATGCAGACTATTACAGACTACAAAGGGAAGCACAGCCGCAAGCTGACCAGTGAAACGATCCCAACATACGAGCTAAATTACTTCTATGCTCGCTTTGAGGCAAATAACACTGAAACATAGATGAGAGCATCAGCTGTTCCAGATGACTGTGTGATCACGCTCTCCGCAGCTGATGTGAGTAAGACCTTTAAACAGCTCAACATTCACAAGGCCGCAGGGCCAGACAGATTACCAGGATGTGTACTCTGAGCATGCGCTGACCAACAGGCAGGTGTCTTCAGTGACATTTTCAACCTCTCCCTGTCTGAGTCTGTAATACCAACATGTTTCAAGCAGACCGCCATAGTCCCTGTGCCCAGGAACACTAAGGTAACCTGTCTAAATGACTACCAACCCATAGCACACACATCTGTAGCCAGGAAGTGCTTTGAAAGGCTGGTCATTGCTCACATCAAAACCATTATCCCAGAAACTCTAGACCCACTCCAATGTGCATACCGCTCCAACAGATCCACATATGATCTCTATTGCACTCCACACTGCCCTTTCACACCTGGATAAAAGGAACACCTATGTGAGAATGCTATTCATTGACTACAGCTCAGCGTTTAGCACTATAGTGCCCGCAAAGCTCATCACTAAGCTAACGACCCTGGGACTAAACACCTCCCTCGGCAACTGGATCCTGGACTTCCTGATGGGCCGCCCCCAGGTGATAAGGGTAGGTAACAACACATCCACGCTGATCCTCAACACAGGGGCCCCTCAGGGGTGCGTGCTCAGTCCCCTGCTGTACTCCCTGTTCACTAATGACTGCACGGCCAAGCATGACTCCAACACCATCATTTAGTTTGCCGATGACACAACAGTGGTAGGCCTGATCACAGACAATGACGAGACAGCCTATAGGGAGGAGGTCAGAGACCTGACTGTATGGTGCAAGGACAACAACCTCTCCCTCAACGTGATCAAGACAAAGGAGATGATTGTGAACTACAGGAAAAGGAGGACCGGGTACACCACCATTCTCATCGACGAGGCTGTAGTGGAGCAGGTTGAGAGCTTCAAGTTCCTTGGCGTCCACATCACCAACAAACTAACATGGTCCAAGCACACCAAGACAGTTGTGAAGAGGGCACGACAAAACCTATTCCCCATCAGGAGACTTAAAAAAGATTTGGCATGGGTCCTCAGATCCTCAAATGGTTCTACAGCTGCCCCATCGAGAGCTGCACCATTACTGCATGGAATGGCATCTGCTTGGCCTCCGACCGCATCCAGGACCTCTTTACCAGGCGGTGTCAGAGGAAGGCCCTAATTGTCAAAGTCTCCAGCCACCCTAGTCATAGACTGTTCTCTCTGCTACTGCACGGCAAGCGGTACCGGGGCGCCAAGTCTAGGTCCAAGAGGCTTCTAAATAGCTTCTACCCCCAAGCCATACGAGCATCTAATCAAATGCCTACCCCAATTTGCATTTCCCCCCCACACTCTTTTATGCTGCTGCTACTCTCTGTTATTATCTATGCATAGTCACTTTAATAGCTCTACCTACATGTACATATTACCTCAATTACCTAGACTATCTGGTGCCCCTGCAGATTGACTCTGTACCGGTACCCCCTGTATATAACTTCACTATTGTTATTTTACTGCTGCGCTTTAATTTAATGATTTCTAATTATATTTATTATTTCTTTAATTATTTCTTACTTTTATTTCTCACCTTTTTGAGGTATTTTTCTTAAAACGGCATTGTTGGTTAATTATGGGCTTGTTGGTTAATTATGGTCTACAACTGTTGTGTTTGGCGCATGTGACAAATAACATTTGATTTGAATTGAACAGCATTCTAGTTTGCTCAGTTTTTTGTTAATTCTTTCTAATTTGTCAAGAAATTATATTTTAGTTTTCTCATGATTTGGTTCTCTCTGTCTGTCTCTATCTCCCCCTCTCTCTCACCACCATCTATCTCCCTGTAACGGCTTTCCTCTTCCTCTTCATCCGAAGAGGAGGAGCATGGATTGAACCAAGACGCAGCGTTGTGATAAGACATGATATTTAATAAACAAAACAGAAAACACGACGAACACTTGAATAATTACAAAACAATAAACCGATGTAGACAGACCTGGACGACGAACTTACATGAAACACGAAGAACGCATGAACAGGAAAAATGACTACATAAAACGAACAAACAAACAAAACCGAAAACAGTCCCGTGTGGCGTAACATACACAGACACTGACACAGGAGACAACCACCCACAACAATCAATGTGAAAACACCTACCTTAATATGGCTCTCAATCAGAGGAAATGAAAACCACCTGCCTCTAATTGAGAGCCATATCAGGTCACCCTTTAACCAACATAGAAACACATAACATAGACTACCCACCCAAACTCACGCCCTGACCGTCAAACACATACAAAATAACAGAAAACCGGTCAGGAACGTGACATAACCCCCCCCTCAAGGTGCGTACTCCGAACGCACCACCAAAAGTCTAGGGGAGGGTCTGGGTGGGCGTCTGACCACGGTGGTGGCTCAGGCTCTGGGCGAGGTCCCCACCCCACCATAGTCAATCCCAGCTTACGTCTCCCCCTTAGAATGACCACCCTCATCTTACACCCACTTAATTTAACTCGGAACTTTAAGATAAGGGGCAGCACCGGGATAAGGTAGCTCAGGACAGAGATATAGCTCAGGACAGAGAGGTAGGTCAGGATAGAGAGGTAGCTCAGGATAGAGGGGCAACTCCGGACTGAAGGGCAGCTCCGGACAGAGAGACAGCTCTGGACTGAGGGGCAGTTCTGGATAAATGACCGCTCTGGGCTGAGGGGCAGCTCATGACTGGCTGACGGCTCTGGACGCTCATGGCTAGCTGACGGCTCTGGACGCTCATGGCTAGCTGACGGCTCTGGACGCTCATGGCTGGCTGACGGCTCTGGACGCTCATGGCTAGCTGACGGCTCTGGACGCTCATGGCTGGCTGACGGCTCTGGACGCTCATGGCTGGCTGACGGCTCTGGACGCTCATGGCTGGCTGACGGCTCTGGACGCTCATGGCTGGCTGACGGCTCTGGACGCTCATGGCTGGCTGACGGCTCTGGACGCTCATGGCTCGCTGGCGGCTCTGGCAGATCCTGTCTGGTTGGCGGCTCTGGCAGATCCTGTCTGGTTGGCGGCTCTGGCAGATCCTGTCTGGTTGGCGGCTCTGGCAGATCCTGTCTGGTTGGCGGCTCTGGCAGATCCTGTCTGGTTGGCGGCTCTGGCAGATCCTGTCTGGTTGGCGGCTCTGGCAGATCCTGTCTGGTGAATGGCTCTAGCGGCTCCTGACTGACTAACGGCTCTGACGGCTCGGGACAGACGGGCGGCTCTAATGGCTCGGGACAGACGGATGGCTCAGACGGCACTGGGCAGACGGATGGCTCAGACGACGCTGGGGAGACGGATGGCTCAGATGGCGCTGGGGAGACGGATGGCTCAGATGGCGCTGGGGAGACGGATGGCTCAGATGGCGCTGGGGAGACGGATGGCTCAGATGGCGCTGGGGAGACGGATGGCTCAGATGGCGCTGGGGAGACGGATGGCTCAGATGGCGCTGGGGAGACGGATGGCTCTGGCCGGATGAGGCGCACTGTAGGCCTGGTGCGTGGTGCCGGAACTGGAGGCACCGGGCTAAGGACACGCACCTTCAGGCTAGTGCGGGGAGCAGGGACAGGGCACACTGACCTCTCGAAGCGCACTGTAGGCCTGGTGCGTGGTACCGGCACTGGTGGTACCGGGCTAAGGGCACGCACCTCAGGGCGAGTGCGGGGAGAAGGAACAGTGCGTACAGGGCTCTGGAGACGCACAGGTGGCTTAGTGCGTGGTGCCGGAACTGGAGGCACTGGGCTGGAGACACGCACCATAGGGAGAGTGCGTGGAGGAGGAACAGGGCTCTGGAAACGCACTGGAAGTCTGGTGCGTGGTGTAGGCACTGGTGGTACTAGGCTGGGGCGGGGAGGTGGCGCCGGAAATACCGGACCGTGCAGGCGTACTGGCTCCCTTGAGCATTGAGCCTGCCCAACCTTACCTGGTTGAATGCTCCCCGTCGCCCGACCAGTGCGGGGAGGTGGAATAACCCGCACCGGGCTATGTAGGCGAACCGGGGACACTATGCGTAAGGCTGGTGCCATGTAAGCCGGCCCAAGGAGACGTACTGGTGGCCAGATATGTAGAGCCGGCTTCATGGCACTTGGCTCAATGCTCAATCTAGCCCTACCAGTGCGGGGAGGTGGAATAACCCGCACCGGGCTATGCACACGTACAGGAGACACCGTGCGCTCTACTGCGTAACACGGTGTCTGCCCGTACTCCCGCTCTCCACGGTTAGCCTGGGAAGTGGGCGCAGGTCTCCTACCTGCCCTTGGCCCACTACCTCTTAGCCCCCCCCCCCCCAATAAATTTTTGGGGTTTCTTCTCGGGCTTCCTTGCTAGCCGCGTACCTTCATATCTCCGGTCTTGAGCTTGATTCTCCGGCTTCCAGCCACGTCTCCTTGCTGCCTCCTCATATCGCCGCCTCTCTGCTTTCGCTGCCTCCAGCTCAGCTTTGGGACGGCGATATTCTCCCGGCTGTGCCCATGGACCTTTTCCGTCCAATATTTCCTCCCAACTCCAATAATCCTGTGTAGCAGGCCACTGCTCGAATTCACGCTGCTTGGTTCTGGTTCGGTGGGTGGTTCTGTAACGGCTTTCCTCTTCCTCTTCATCCGAAGAGGAGGAGCATGGATTGAACCAAGACGCAGCGTTGTGATAAGACATGATATTTAATAAACAAAACAGAAAACACGACGAACACTTGAATAATTACAAAACAATAAACCGATGTAGACAGACCTGGACGACGAACTTACATGAAACACGAAGAACGCATGAACAGGAAAAATGACTACATAAAACGAACGAACAAACAAAACCGAAAACAGTCCCGTGTGGCGTAACATACACAGACACTGACACAGGAGACAACCACCCACAACAATCAATGTGAAAACACCTACCTTAATATGGCTCTCAATCAGAGGAAATGAAAACCACCTGCCTCTAATTGAGAGCCATATCAGGTCACCCTTTAACCAACATAGAAACACATAACATAGACTACCCACCCAAACTCACGCCTGACCGTCAAACACATACAAAATAACAGAAAACCGGTCAGGAACGTGACACTCCCCCCATCTCTCTCCCCCCTCTTTCCCCCCCTCTCCCCCCTGGCAGGATGGAACAGCTCAGCTACAAAGGACCTTTATGTATTAGAATGCTTTCTTGCTTTTATCTGTCTTTTTACAGAAACCCAGAGCCCCGCTTTAACGATTATAGGCCAGACCGAGAGTCTTGTTGAGAAAACATCTCAGGCTTGTCCATCAATGATAACACATTATAACCTTTTACCGTAATGGTTGTGACAGTGGTGGGAGAATGGCAGGTAGGAAGAAAAGTGGGCTAATTCAGAAAAGGTCTGTTCCATCATCCACTGTGACCTGATGACACGATCACTGTGAGACGCTGTGACCTGATGACACGATCACTGTGAGACGCTGTGAGACCATCGTCGTGGGAAAGCAGAAAAACAAGGCCATGCTACACCCTCATGATGATCCCTACACAACCTCTCAAACAAATACAAACACTGACCGTAGACACACTTTCCCTGACAGACAAATACACACACTGACCGTAGACACACTTTCTCTGACAGACAAATACACACACTGACACACTTTCCCTGACAGACAAACACACACACTGACACACTTTCCCTGACAGACGAATACACACACTGACACACTTTCTCTGACAGACAAATACACACACTGACCGTAGACACACTTTCCCTGAGACTCAAAACATGATTATGACATGGATTTTCTTTCTCACATAAACACACGGACACAAACACAAACACACACACACACACTAGACATAAACCAAAGACAAATCACCTCACCTATGTCTCATTGTGAGTGTACTTTATATTGCCACAGGCTCCTCAGCCTTCTGACACTCGTTATCTTCTACCCTGTTCTCTTTCCCTCCTCTCTCTCTATATATCTCCCCCTTTCTCTCTCCCTTCTCTCTCGCTCTCTCTCACTCCCCCCTCTATCTATCTCTCTCTCTCGCTTTCTCCC
Organism: Salvelinus namaycush; assembly: GCF_016432855.1. Taxonomy (NCBI): domain Eukaryota; kingdom Metazoa; phylum Chordata; class Actinopteri; order Salmoniformes; family Salmonidae; genus Salvelinus; species Salvelinus namaycush. The sequence continues at coordinate 18,813,450 of NC_052323.1, read as the reverse complement.
TCTCTCTCTCTCTCTCTCCCCCTCTCCCTCTTTTGTTTTCTTAGAAATAAATTCAATGATGCCAAGGGAAGCCAGGCTTCCCCAACAAATTGACCAATACATTTAAAGAAAAATGTTTTCCCTTCAATTCGCAAGAGACTGAATGTATTACACTGGAGAAAGGATCTGAGCGAGTGAAACAGCGCCCCTCTGTCTCTCTGCGTGTAGGCCGTCTATCTGATGTTGTCTGGTCCAAAAGAGTATAACATTGTTGCCGCCAACAGCATTGAATGAAGGGAATCCAGCGAGAATTTTAATAAAACATGTGCCACTAAGCGTTGAGCTAAACTGAGCAAGCGCAACTGTGAATAGTCCTGGCGCACCAAAAAAAAGTGTAAGGGGAAGCCAGTTTGGATTTGGCGTCACTCCTATCAAATCCCATTGAGCACATACGTCATTTACATAAAAACTTGAGTTGTTGCATCTTGTTATGTTGTTGTGGTGGCTCTTTCCTAAATTAGCCATGGATGGAGACTGGGATTTGGACTTGTGGTTTTACTTAATTCTCTGTACTGACCAATGATTATAATGGCGATTCTGATCCAACCATTAATTCATACATTGCCTTACAAATCAACTGTAAATTTCGAAGTTCCTCAAGGCTCCGTTTTAGGACAACTATTGTTTTCACTATATATTTTACCTCTTGGTGATGTCATTCGGAAACATAATGTTAACTTTCAGTGCTATGCGGATGATACACAGCTGTACATTTCGATGAAACATGGTGAAGCCCCTAAATGTCCCTCCCTGGAAGCCTGTGTTTCAGACATAAGGAAGTGGACGGAGGCAAATGTTTTTATTTTAAACTCGGGAAAAACAGAGATGCTAGTTCTAGGTTCCAAGAAACAAAGATATATTCTGTTGGATCTGACAATTAATCTTGATGGTTGGGCAGTCACCTCAAATAAAATTGTGGGGGTTCAGGCCCTACTATCAAGAGAAGGAGGGGTTCAGGCCCTAGTGTCAAGAGAAGGAGGGGTTCAGGCCCTAGTGTCAAGAGAAGGAGGGGTTCAGGCCCTACTATCAAGAGAAGGAGGGGTTCAGGCCCTACTGTCAAGAGAAGGAGGGTTCAGGCCCTAGTGTCAAGAGAAGGAGAGGTTCAGGCCCTACTATCAAGAGAAGGAGGGGTTCAGGCCCTACTATCAAGAGAAGGAGGGGTTCAGGCCCTACTGTCAAGAGAAGGAGGGGTTCAGGTCCTACTGTCAAGAGAAGGAGGGGTTCAGGCCCTACTGTCAAGAGAAGGAGGGGTTCAGGCCCTACTGTCAAGAGAAGAAGGGGTTCAGGCCCTACTGTCAAGAGAAGGAGGGGTTCAGGCCCTACTGTCAAGAGAAGGAGGGGTTCAGGCCCTACTGTCAAGAGAAGGAGGGGTTCAGGCCCTACTATCAAGAGAAGGAGGGGTTCAGGCCCTACTGTCAAGAGAAGGAGGGGTTCAGGCCCTACTGTCAAGAGAAGGAGGGGTTCAGGCCCTACTGTCAAGAGAAGGAGGGAATTCACGCCCTACTGTCAAGATAAGGAGGGGTGCAGGCCCTACTGTCAAGAGAAGGAGGGGTTCAGGCCCTACTGTCAAGAGAAGGAGGGGTTCAGGCCCTACTGTCAAGAGAAGGAGGGATTCAAGCCCTACTGTCAAGATAAGGAGGGGTTCACACCCTACTGTCAAGAGAAGGAGGGGTTCAGGCCCTACTGTAAATGACTGCTTTAGTTTTATAGTAACAATATTTAATTTAACCGTAAAAAATATTAGCCTACCTTTTAATGTGGCATGAACACAACCAGTCATGGTGTTTTCATCTGAATGCAAAACAAATCACTTCAAGAAGTAGGTTACCTTCCCAACGTTAGTCCAAAATAGCATCCGATTGGCCAAAACAGCGCTCTTCTGTCTTACAATATGTACCCCATCTATCTGATCTGGTCTGGCAAAAAAGAGTGTCATGAAATACTATTTTAGGCTAGACAGCATCAAATACATGGGCTACACATACTGAGACAGAGAGGCACTGTTTCACTTGTTCGGATGCTTTACCTGACAATGATGGGTCTTTCTATCTGCGAGCATCTCGGTCAAATACATTATCAATATTTGTATATTTTATTTGGAGGGGCAAGGAAGTACGGTAGGGCGGGCCAGGCCCCCTAAGTACCCGCCCATAACGCCGGCCCTGTTTTTGAAACATATTTAACCCTTTCTTTTTGTTGGCACAAAACTATCTCCATACTTCCATTATTTTTTATTTTTACTAGTACCAGTTACATTCAGATGAGTCCCGTGAAACTTGTAGGGGTTGTAGAGCAAATCACATAACACCATCCTGTTAGTGAGAATCTCCCATTTCCATAGTGGGGTCATATTAGTTTGTAACAATTGGGGCACTACGGGCAGAAGTTGGCACATCGGTGGAACAGACGAGCCTGGTGGGGCTTGTTTGGGGTCGTAGAGCAAAATGGAGAACACCATGATGTTCGTGAGAGTCTCATCTTTATGAACATTTGTGAGAAGACCGACTTTTGTGATGTCTCATGGTCTGACAAACACTGCTGCAGCTCGGCCACCTTCTGCCACAGATGCGGAAGGCTGACATAGGTGACATGCGATGATTTGAGACGTAGCCCATCCCAAAAAAACAGATATAACTGCTTTAACGTTATAGCTTTAACTGATGGATTTTGATGGGGTCTTTATTGTTATGTTACTTAGATTAATGCAAATCTGATTATTTGCTTTCATTTTACTCCTGCGATTCTTTCATACTCTTGCTTGTTCCTTGTTCCATTTTTTGACAGTAGGACCTGAACCCCTCCTTCTCTTGACAGTAGGGCCTGAACCCCTCCTTCTCTTGACACTAGGGCCTGAACCCCTCCTTCTCTTGACACTAGGGCCTGAACCCCTCCTTCTCTTGATAGTAGGACCTGAACCCCTCCTTCTCTTGACACTAGGGCCTGAACCCCTCCTACTCTTGATAGTAGGGCCTGAACCCCTCCTTCTCTTGACACTAGGGCCTGAACCCTCCTTCTCTTGACAGTAGGGCCTGAACCCCTCCTTCTCTTGATAGTAGGGCCTGAACCCCTCCTTCTCTTGACACTAGGGCCTGAACCCCTCCTTCTCTTGATAGTAGGGCCTGAACCCCTCCTTCTCTTGACTGTAGGGCCTGAACCCCTCCTTCTCTTGACAGTAGGACCTGCACCCCTCCTTCTCCCAATAGTTGAAGATGCCATGCCCAGTTTATAATCACCCAGGTAATTGCTTCGAAAGTTAACCTAAACTATATTGAAACTAATTTCACACAAATAAATGAAGAAGGCTAAAGTATGATTAGGAGAATGGATGAGTTGATGAGTGAGGGGAAGCGAACAATGTCTAATTATGTAATCACAAATTGTGAATGAAGAACAGGGCTGGCCATTCTATTACATTGATCTAATCTAATTATAATCTCAAAATGTTATGTACTCTATCAGTCTACTCTGGCCTACTTGGAGTATACAGTGAGAGTGTGCGTAATTTACAATGGCAAGAAGACCAAGACGAACGGATGCGCTCATTACCGTTGCTACAAAATCTGAATGAAAATGACTCAGATTGTGGGGAAAAAATGAATCATGATGACATCTCTGATGAACATTCTTCTGTTTCTGAGCCTCAACCTGAACCTACACCTCTGAGGCCTAAGCACAACAAAAAAACAGAACTCTATGCATTGAGCAGGTGCCCACGCCACCACCAAAGGAAACGGTGAGACAGGAGAGGGGACCCCACCATTTGGAATAGAACAAGCCGGTGAGAATTCTACGGGCTATTATCAACACAAAATGTCATCACTGATAGAGCAGGCCCTACATCTCAAGGAAGAAATGAAATCACCAATGCACTCAGCAGCTTTCATTGTTCAGGGTATATGACATGGACATGCTCCAACTGATCATTGACTTTTTGACTGCTGTCATATCAACACATATTCATTATAACGCCATTATTGCTTTTGTGATGATTTCAAATCAAACTTTGTCACATGCACCGAACATAACAGGTGTAGACCTTATCATGAAATGCTTACTTACAAGCCCTTAACCAACAGTGCAGTTCAAGAAAGAGATAAGAAATACCTACCAAATAAACTAAAGTAAAAAATTATAAAAAAGTAACACAAGAAAATAACAATCACAAGGCTATATACATGGTGTACTGGTACCGAGTCAATATGTGGGGGTACAGGTTAGTCGAGGTAATTTGTACATGTGAAGTGACTATGCATAGATAATAAACAGCGAGTAGCAGCAGTGTAAAAATCAAATGGAGGGGGGGGGGGGGGGGGGGGGTCAATGCAAATAGTCCAGGTGGCCATTTGATTAATTGTTCTTATGGCTTGGGGGTAGAAGCTGTGAAGGAGCCTTTTGGTCCTAGACTTGGCGCTCCGGTACCGCTTGCCGTCTTGGGTGATCCTGACCTATATTGTAGGTCCTGGATGGCAGGAAGCTTGTCCCCGTGTACTGGGATGTACTGGGCCATACGCACTACCCTCTGTACCGCCTTACGGTCAGATGCCGAGCAGTTGCCATACCAGGCAGTGATGCAACCGGTCAGGATGCTCTCGATGGTGCAGCTGTAGAACTTTTGGGCGATCTGGGGACCCATGCCAAATCTTTTCAGTGTCCTGAGGGGGAAAGGTGTGGGATTCTCCCATGTAAGAATGATGGAGGTCACTGTGATCTTGGGGACCTTCAATGCTGCAGAATTTTTTTGGTGCCCTTCCCCAGATCTGTGCCTCGACACAATCCTGTCTCTGAGCTCTACAGACAATTACTTCAACCTCATGGCTTGGTTTTTGCTCTGACATGCACTGTCAACTGTGGGACCTTATATAGACAGGTGTGTGCCTTTCCAAATCATGTCCAATCAATTCAATTTACCACAGGTGGACTCCAATCAAGTTGTAGAGACATCGCAAGGATGATCAATGGAAACAGGATGCACCTGAGCTCAATTTCGATTCTCATAGCAAAGGATCTGAATACTTATGTAAATACATTTTTCAGTTTTTATTTTTAATACATTTGCAAAATGTATAAAAACCTGTTTTCGCTGTGTCATTATGTGGTATTGTGTGTAGATTGCTGAGGAATTTGTTTTATTTAATACATTTTAGAATAAGGCTGTAACGTAACAAAATATGGAAAAAGTCAAGGGGTCTGAATACTTTCCAAAGGCACTGTATATATACTTTAGTTTTTTTGACCAGGGCCGGCAGCATAAGGAATCTGTTGAACGGGCATTTGATTTCCATAGGGGTGCACGTTTTTTACACTGGACCTCCTATGTCTGGTGCCGGCCCTGGTCCCAAAAAACTAAATATTTGAGCTTTCTTATATCTTCTACATATAGGAAAGACACTTCAGAAATGTATTCCCTATTATTTATTTTTTGACTGTCTGATTTGCCATTCATGAATGTATTATTCAATGCATTTCTATGGGCTATAGTAGTAAAGGCCCAATTCAATATTTTATCAAAAAATTGTCCTAAAATTCAAAATCAAATAGCTAAATTATCCACGGTATGCCTATCTTAAAACAATTCCATACATTAGCTTAGTAGAAGCCCAAAGTGGTCTGTTCTTGTAATTTCTAGTCTATGACATTTCAGATTTACATATGATAATTTATAACAAAGTAGTTTGGATTAAGTGAACTACTTTTTCACAGTAACTTTAGTTTATTAAACTATATTTTTCTTAAGGTTTAGTAGATTTAGTGTAGTTTAACTTCTTCCAGTGTGAAGGAATTGGTAGCTTGGTGAATGTAATGATGTGCGCTGAGAGTCGGGAAGCAAATTCAGGGAGTGAGTACATTTAATAAAGGTACGGAACTTAATACAAAACAAGAGACACAAACAAAGCACAGACATGAAGCTGGAACAGAAATAATAACGCCTGGGGAAGGAACCAAAGGGTGTGACATATATAGGGAAGTTAATCAAGGAGGTGATGGAGGCCAGGTGAGTGTCATGAGGCGCTGGTGCGCGTGACAATGGTGACAGGTGTGCGGGATAATGAGCAGCCTGATGACCAAGAGGCCGGAGAGGGAGTACACGTGACAGTGAACTATATTTTCAAAGTAGTTATCCCAACACTGCGTCCTGCACACAAAACCCCTAATTAATTCATCAAGACCTGACACAAAAGCTGCTCAGGAAAGTGAGTTTGGCTACCAACTATCATATTGAAAACCATTGCAGGGGTACAATCCTCACACTCACACACACACGCAAACACACACACACACACACACACACACACACACACACACACACACACACACACACACACACACACACACACACACACACACACACACACACACACACACACACACACACACACACACACACACACACACACAAACACCATTAAGGTTGTATGGCTAGCTAGGTCCTCTGTTTCATTGGAAAGCACAGCAGGTAGATCCCTCATGTACTGTTTTGCCCATTCCACCACCAGCAGGACACACAGTGCAACAAGGAGCTGTCAATTAATAACGATTCATTCTGCTCATTCTATCCCTCTATCTGAGAGAGGAGGAGAGAGGACCGGCAAGAAGAATAGAGGTGGTAATAGCAAAGGAGAAGAGATGCATGAGGGGAGGAGGTGAAAAGAGAGGCTGGGAATAAATAGAGTAGGTCAATAGATAGAAGGGGACTAATAAGTAGAATAAGTGAATACATAGAAGAGGGCTAATAAATAGAATAGGTCAATAGATAGAAGGGAACTAATAAGTAGAATAAGTGAATACATAGAAGAGGACTAATAAATAGAATAGGTCAATAGATAGAAGGGGACTAATAAGTAGAATAGTTGAATAGATAGAAGATAACTAATAAGTAGAATAGGTCAATATATAGAATACAAGGAATAATGAAGACAAGAATGAAGAGAAAATGATAAGAAATGAGCACCTATTATCATAAATACAAACATATCAGTAACAGTATGGCTGTACAATATGTACTGTGAGGAGAGGTGAGGAGAGGAGAGAGGGGAAGAGGAGAGGAGAGGAGAGGAGAGGAGAGGAGAGGAGAGGAGAGGTGAGGAGAGGAGAGGTGAGGAGAGGAGAGAGGGGAAGAGGAGAGAGGGGAAGAGGAGAGGAGCGGAGAGGAGAGGAGAGGAGAGGAGCGGAGCGGAGAGGAGAGGAGAGGAGAGGAGAGGAGAGGAGAGGAGAGGAGAGGAGAGGAGAGGAGAGGAGAGGAGAGGAGAGGACTGACAAAGTTTGGAGAGGTGAGGACTCAGAAAAGGAGGGAAATTACTACTAATGTTACAATGGGTCTACAAATCAGTGTGCTTTTATTACAACATGACCTCCAATGTTACAAGTAATATAGGCCTACCTCTAGAATAGGCTAACCATCTATCAGCACACTGCCACATTTTACTATATAATGGAAACATTGTGAGTCTGCCTATTGTAGTGTTACTCTGTACTGTACTCTCTGGAGTTCAACACAGACACACCGTGACATCCGTGATCTCACAACCTTTTAACTCCTCTACATGCAATGTTATCACTATGGATGGCTCTCTCAGGGGTTGTCATGGTAACCTCCTGACCCCCCTCAGGTCTGCAGCGTCAAATCATCTCCATGGGAAACAAGTGGGAGAGGGGAGAGCAACAGAAAGTAACAGTCAAAGGTGTGTGTGTGGGGGGGGGGGGGGGTATCAACTTACATTGTATTGTTATGTCAGTAGGGGGAATGGTAGTGGTTGCCAGGGGGAATGTATGGCAGGATCTTTTCCTATATGGAAAACCTGTGTACTTACGGTTAAACAAGTGAGTGGGTCGGGGGTTGGGGGTTGTGGGTCGGGGATTTCTACCTATGCAATTCTCCTGTACAAGAAACATAATCGGTCTCTATCTTACTCTATACTAATGTGAGTGGATATGGTTTCAGTTGTGTGCTGTGATTGGATATGGTATGATACAATACACAGAAGGGTTAAGGCATGCTGAAAATGTTGGCCTTATCTTTATGAACGCAACCACTTTAGATACTTCCTGATGGTTCTATGCCTCCCACACTGGTTCTGTACACTTGCACTTCTTCTAATCTTCTTCTTTGGTCCATAACAGGCATACTGCCACATGAGATACACGTCCACTGGTGTATTTGCATGCAAAGTGGTCTGGTGGAAAATGTGATGAGGAACAACAAACAGCTATTCGACTCTGCATACGTTATCTGTCATCTCTGCGGAAAGTGCCTCGGAGCTCTGGGAGTTTAATCTTAGTCAGGGGACAAATAGGCAAACAAAGCTTTCTTATCGTATCTCTTACAAACGTTTTGAAAAACGCTCAAATTGAACATTTTTCCCCCAAAATATATGTTTCAACGTTCAATGTCGTAGCTACGAGACCAAACAATAGGTCTGGATTTTTTATTAATTCGAAACTTGTAAGGTGTCATTCACTGGGTGATTGTTCTTTCATATCAAAAGGATATATTTACAGCAGGAAACTATTCATTTCAGGCCCAGCGCATCACGCTAAGGTGAGTACCAAAGGAAAGCTAACATTAATGTTATCCGGGCCACTGTTTATAGGAGTAATTGATTAAATTCCCTGATCAGCAAGACAAGCTAACAAACTTCCTCAGTCTTTGATAACAAAGGGGAGAGAGAGAATAAAACAGGAACATCTTTATGTTGAATCAAACTCCCCCTACTTTCAACCTGTATGAACATTAGATATGGAATCCCAGACAAACTTGGACAGACTCTCCTTAGATAAGAAATAGTGGTCTCCACCAAGGCTTCTCTGGCCAGGATTCAAGCCAAGGTGTGTTGTAGGGAAGCGCATTGCACTTGACTTTTAAAAGGTCATTTAAAAGTCGACACACAGACATCCTCTGCGCCAAAATCTGCAGCGCTGACATCCGCAGCATTTACAGTTAATGTGATTTCTGCAAACGTCGGGAACATTTCAACAAGTCGCCTTGGATTGAATCCCGACCTCAATCTCTTCACTTCTGTCTTCTGTCTGAGTGACAGATAGCAGCTGATGAAAGGGATGAAGTGAGATGATGTAACACCACTCTAAACACTCTGATTCAACCCAATGACAGAACAATCAACAGCCAATCAACAATTCTACTCTGGATAATGTTTCCATTACTTTCTTGACATATGTAGAGCATACAAACACAGGAGATTTGATAAATGTTCTCTGCACACTATAATCCCTTCACTTACTGAGCAATGCAACCAAATCCATGTACTGTATTGGACTTTAATGGTTATCCATCTCCTACTGCACATTGCTCAGCCTCTGTCTCTCTTCCATCCTCTATCTGGAAGTAATTATCGTGTGTGTGTGTGTGTGTGTGTGTGTGTGTGTGTGTGTGTGTGTGTGTGTGTGTGTGTGTGTGTGTGTGTGTGTGTGTGTGTGTGTGTGTGTGTGTGTGTGTGTGTGTGTGTGTGTGTGTGTGAGAGCCAGGGAGGATTGTGATAGAGTGGCCACTTATTTCTATTATCAGATCCTAGAGATAAACAAACATGGTGTCCCAACTTCTCCTCCAGCAATTTGATGGATCATTTAGTGAGTGTGTGTGTGTGTATATGTGTGCGGGAGTGTAAGCCTGCTCACACTAGCTCATGGAATTGTGACTAAGTGTGTGTGTGTGTGTGTGTGTGTGCACGCATACCCACCCACCTAGACACCCACCAACACACCTAGACCCCCACCCACCCACCCACCTAGACTCCAACCCAGCTGCCCACCTAGACTCCCACACCCCTAGCCATTAACCTAGCCATCCACCCACCTAGCATCTACCTAGCTATGTACCTATCCATCCACCCACCTAGGTACCCACCCACCTTGCCATTCACCCACCCACCCACATTTACTCCCACCCCCCTAGCCATTAACCTAGCCATCCACCCACCTAGCATCTACCTAGCCATGTACCTATCCATCCACCCACCTAGGTACCCACCCACCTTGCCATTCACCCACCCACCCACCTTTACTCCCACCCCCCTAGCCATTAACCTAGCCATTCACCCACCTAGCATCTACCTAGCCATGTACCTATCCATCCAACCACCTAGGTATCCACCCACCTTGCCATTCACCCACCCACCTAGGTACCCACCCACCCACCTTGACATTCACCCACCCACCCACCTAGCCACCCACCTAGCCATCTATCCACCCATTTATCAATCCATCCACCCACCCGCCCACCCACCCACCTAGCCCTAGCCATCTATCCACCCACCTAGCCATCCATCCACCCACCTAGCCATCTATCCACCCACCTAGCCATATTTTGCTATATTTCATATTGTAAAATATCTTCTATGTGCTGGGAAATACTAGTTATAATAGGATAACAGTAGGATAATAGTTGCTATCAGCATCAACAGCTGTAAGTGAACGAACCCTCTGTTGGTTGGTGTTGCTTCCCATCGTTCACAAATATTTTCTAATTAGGTCTTAGTCTAGTTTGATGAATCTCAGCCTCATCTCCCTGGATCAATCCCTGGTTCAATACAGCACTTTAATTAATTACTGCCTGATGAGGATGAAGATACTGGAATCTATCTGAGCAAGCAGCTAACTGTGTCTCTCTGTGTGGGGGATGCTGCTTATGGAGGAAGTTAGGAGGGTGTGTTATTACATGTGAACCTGGAGTCACGCACTCTCTTTGTTTCCTAGAAGTCGTCAAGTTAGATCAATGCGAGTTAGAGTCATTACAAGTCATTACTAGCCTCCTCTCTCCTCTATTACATAATCTGGTATTCTCTCTTTCCCTTTCTCTTTATCTGTTCTTTCTCTATCTGTTCCCTCTCTCTACCAGCCCTGCTCCTGGGCTGATGTGAGACATTCAGTGGCAGTGTGTTTGTGCTGCTGGGGGGGTAATCAACAGCTGAAGAGAGAAACACCAGACAGAAGAGACAAACATTGACTTTGAGGCACCTTATCAGAGCCAGTGAAGGACCAGGGAAGTGAACAAGAGGGAGAGGTGGAGAGGCAGACAGAGAGACATTCAAAACAGTCTGTGAATTGTGTTGTGTGTGCTCTCATTGTACTGTACTACATTGTCTTTCGAATGAAAGCCTATCCCTCTTGTTCACTGCCGTGGCCAATTAAAACGACCTTCCAGTAGTGGTTGACATATTTGCTGAAAATAGCCACCTCTCCTCACCACCACATACCTTGGATGTCAAAGCACCTTCACGTGCTTTCGCGCTCCTCAACTCTCGCAGAGAGGGGTTTCACATTACCATTACCACTTCCTCCATAAGCAAGATGGCGCCAACAGAGATGGTAAAGTCGCTTTTAGTCCTTAGGAAACTACGCAGTGTTTTGTTTTTTTATGTATTATTTCTTACATTGTTAGCCCCGGCTGTATGTTATTACATACAGCCAGGATAACTAAAGGATATCAGAGCGACGTCAATTTACCAGGAATACGACTTTCCCGAAGCGGATCCTTTGTTCGCACCACCACCCAGGACATCGGATCTAATCCCAGAGGCCGACCAAAAACAATGTAGCCACAGAAGAGGTAGATAGAGCGGCCTTATGGTCAGACTTCGAAGGCGTGCACACCACCCACCGCTTCCAAGTATATTACTCACCAACGTCAAGTCTCTAGACAAGAAGGTGGACGAAATTAGGGAAAAGGTTGCTTTCCAGAGAGACATCAGAGATTGTAACATTCTCTGTTTCACAGAAACATGTCTCTCTCGGGATATGGAGTTGGTACAGCCACCGGGATTCTTCATGCGTTGCGCCGACAGAAATAAAATTCTCTCTGGGAAGAAGAAGGGCGGGGATGTATGCTTCACGACTCATGGTGTAATCGTAACAACATACAGGAACTCAAGTCCTTTTGTTCACCTGACCTAGAATTCCTTACAACCAAATGCAGATCATATTATCTCCCAGGAGAATTCTCGACGGTGAATGTATATCCCCCTTCAAGCCGATACCATGATGGCCCTTAAGGAACTTCATTGGACTCTATGCAAACTGGAAACCATATATCCTGAGGCTGTATTTATTGCAGCTTGGGATTTTAGCAAAGCAAATTTGAGAACAAGACTACCTAAATTCTACCAGCATATTGATTGTAGCACTCGTGCGGTAATACACTGGATCACTGCTACTCTAACTTCCGCGATGCATACAAGGCCCTCCCTATTCATCGTTGGTCTGACCAATCGAAATCCAGGCTTCAAAATTGTTTTGATCACACGGACTGGGATATGTTCCTGACAGCCTCAAAGAATAACATCGATATATACGCTGATTTGGTGAGTGAGTTTATAAGGAAGTGCATTGGAGATGTTGTACCCACTGTGTCTATTAAAACCTACACTAACCAGAAACCGTGGATAGATGGCATTTAACCATGGAAAGACTAGCTGGCTCTTGTGTTTACGGACATATTCAATCTCTCCCTATCCCAGTCTGCTGTCCCCACATGCTTCAAGATGGCCACCATTGTCCCTGTACCCAAGAAGGCAAAGATAACTGAACTAAATGACTATCGCCCCGTAGCACTCACTTCTGTCATCATGAAGTGCTTTGAGAGACAAGTCAAAGATCATATCACCTCCACCTTACCTGCCACCCTAGAAACACTTCAATTTGCATACCTCCCCAATAGGTCCACAGACGATGCAATCACCATCACACTGCACACTACCTTATCCCATCTGAACAAGAAGAATACCTATGTAAGAACGCTGTTCATTGACTACAGCTCAGCATTCAACACCATAGTAACTTCCAAGCTCATCATTAAGCTTGAGGCCCTGGGTCTCAACCCAGCCCTGTGCAATTGGGTCCTGGATTTTATGACGGGCCACCCCTAGGTGGTGAAGGAAGGAAACAACATCTCCACTTCGCTGATCCTCAACACTGGGGCCCCACAAGGATGCGTGCTCAGCCCCCTCCTGTACTCCCTGTTCACCCATGACTGCATGGCCATGCACGCCTCCAACTCAATCATCATGTTAGCAGACAACACAACAGTGGTGGGCTTGATTACCACCAACAACAAGACAGCCTACAGGAAGAAGGTGAGGGCACTCGGATTGTAGTGTCAGCAAAATAACCTCACATTCAACGTCAACAAACAAAGGAGATGAAGGTGGACTTCAGGAAACAGCAGAGGGAGCACCCCCCCCCCCCCCTCTATTCACATCAGCGGGACAGCAGTGGAGAAGGTGGAAAGTGTTCCTCGTCCACCCACACAGATAAAGGTGAAGAAGGCGCAACAGCCTGTTCACCCCGCTATCATCCGGAAGGCGAGGTGATTACAGGTGCATCAAAGCTGGGACCGAGAGACTGAAAAACTGCTTCTAGCTCAAGGCCATCAGACTGTTAAACAGCCATCACTAACACAGAGAGGCTGCTGCCTACATACAGACTCGAAATCATTGGCCATTTTAATAAATGGATCACTAGCCACTTGAATAATGTTTACATATCTTACATACTTATTTCATATGTATATACTGTATTTTATACCATCTATTGTATCTTGCCTTTGCCGCTCGGTCATCGCTCATCCATATATTTATATGTACATATTCTTATTCCATCCCTTTAGATTTGTGTGTATTAGGTAGTTGTTGTGGAATTGTTAGATTACTTGTTAGATACTGTCGGAACTAGAAGCACAAGCATTTTGCTACACTCGCATTAACATCTGCTAAACATGTGTATGTGACCAATACAATTTGATTTGATTTGATACATCGCACCAAATCCCCAACTCCTTTGATTGGCTTCTTCATACAGACATCAGATTTATCCTGTATAGAGCCCCACAGTGGAGGTGTCATAATAGCCATAAAACCTAGCGGTCAAACAGGACAAAGGTTCCAATAATTTTTCCACCATTCATTTTAGAAATACTTAAAATAAGCTCTGGGTTTTGTGAAGGCTTACCCTGGCGTGACGTTTTGATAACCGTGTCAATCTATCTAGGACAAAGTGACTTTTATCATTATATTTGGCTCTATTTAATCTCAGATTCAAAAATGCTAATTAGCATCAAAGCAGACATCATGCAAAACTACAAATCCCTGCAAGCTCCTGCACGTCATCCCTAGCTGACACCTTTGTTAACAGGTATTGTGTCAATTTAAAACTTTTACAAAACAGATTACAGAAATGTAAATTTAATTAAATGTAGGCATTTATTCATTACTACGTTTAACTAACATTAGATAGTTAATCCAGAGATTCTTACCTTTGCCTCGATTCGGCAGTGTCATCCAGATCATAATGGCATTTGTAGTTCGTTATGATAGCCACATTAGCAGCTGATTAGCAATCCATTTTTGGGGGGGTTAATCCAGGCAAACATATTGACGAAAGTCACCTTGTCCTAGAGGGGATTTACATGGTTATCAAAACACAGCCCTTATTTGAAGTGTTTTTAAAATCCCCTATGGGAAAAATGTATGGTGGAACCATTTCCCTGTTTCACCACTAGGTTTTATGGATATTATGACTCATCCGGTGGTACTCTATTGACATGTGAAATGGCTATCTAGTTAGCGGTGGTGCGCGCTAATAGCCTTTCGATCGGTGACATCACTTGCTCTGAGACCTTGAAGTAGTGGTTCCCGTTGCTCTGCAAGGGCCGCGGCTTTTGTGGAGCGATGTTTCGTGGGTGACTGTTGTTGTTGTGCAGAGGGTCCCTGGCTCGAGCCCGGGTATGGGCAAGGGGACAGACGTAAAGGTAAACTGTTACACTAGCATGCTGATCCTTCACAGTGAGCGAAACAGCCCAGCCATCAGAGGTTCACACTGGCATGGCATACCCTCTCACTAGGATACCCTCTCACTACCTCCAGCTAAGAACATTAGTGACGCCCTTGGAACAGTGGGTTCAGGGGCAGAACGACAGATTTGTACCTTGTCAGCTCGGGGATTTGAACTTGCAACCCTTCGGTTACCAGTCCAACGCTCTAACCACTAGGCTACCCTGTCGCCCCTAATAAGTTTATTAGACTCCCACAGGGTTAACAGGGTCACCCAGTACTACTCTGTTAATGAATAGCAGTCATCGCAGGTCATCAGTTTTACAGGTTTATAGTTTCCTGGCTGAACCTTATGAGAAGAGAGTGTCGCTTCATCTATTTTTATCATCTATCTTATTTACAATGATGGCCTACCCCGGCCAAACCCTAACAATATATAGATTAGATTTTTATATTGTGTTATTTACTGTATGTTTGTTTATTCCATGTGTAACTCTGTGTTGTTTGTGTCGCACCACTTTGCTTTATCTTGGCCAGGTCGCAGTTGTAAATGAGAACTTGTTCTCAACTGGCCTACCTGGTTAAATAAAGGTGAAATAAATAAACAATTTAAACAATGCTGGGCCAATTGTGTGCCTCCCTATGGGACTCCCAATCACGGCCGGTTGTGATACAGCCTGGAATCAAACCAGGGTCTGTAGTGACGCATCTAGCACTGAGATGCAGTGCCTTTGTCCGCTGCGCCACTCGGGAGCCCAAAATCTATATTCAGCTATATTTCTTGTCTTTGATAGTTTATTTTATTCTGCGTTTTAGATCAGCGGTTAAAGTGTCTTAATAATGACCAAAGGTTACTCTCCTCGTAGATTATTGATGTACTGTAGAGATCAGTTATTTGTGTGAAGAAATGCCATGGAAGCAGAAATTAACAGGTTCAAAAGCCTTTGGGGCTTTTGTAAGTTTGTGGAATGAGTTATTGAGGAATGTGGCATGTCCCTAACACACACAGCGGATATACAAGTAGGCAATTTGAACTCAAGCCAAATGTTCTAACTTTATACTGTATTGTCCACCTCTACCATAAACCTCTTTATACTGTATGGTCCACCTCTACCATAAACCTCTTTATACTGTATGGTCCACCTCTACCATAAACCTCTTTATACTGTATGGTCCACCTCTACCATAAACCTCTTTAAACTGTATGGTCCACCTCTACCATAAACCTCTTTATACTGTATGGTCCACCTCTACCATAAACCTCTTTATACTGTATGGTCCACCTCTACCATAAACCTCTTCATACTGTATGGTCCACCTCTACCATAAACCTCTTTATACTGTATGGTCCACCTCTACCATAAACCTCTTTATACTGTATGGTCCACCTCTACCATAAACCTCTTTATACTGTATGGTCCACCTCTACCATAAACCTCTATATACTGTATGGTCCACCTCTACCATAAACCTCTTTATACTGTATGGTCCACCTCCACCATAAACCTCTTTATACTGTATGGTCCACCTCTACCATAAACCTCTTTATACTGTATGGTCCACCTCTACCATAAA
The DNA here is from genome assembly GCF_016432855.1 of Salvelinus namaycush. Taxonomy (NCBI): domain Eukaryota; kingdom Metazoa; phylum Chordata; class Actinopteri; order Salmoniformes; family Salmonidae; genus Salvelinus; species Salvelinus namaycush. The sequence goes on along the minus strand of NC_052323.1, from coordinate 18,797,059 downwards.
CCTCTTTATACTGTATGGTCCACCTCTACCATAAACCTCTTTATACTGTATGGTCCACCTCTACCATAAACCTCTTTATACTGTATGGTCCACCTCTACCATAAATTTCTTTATACTGTATGGTCCACCTCCACCATAAACCTCTTTATACTGTATGGTCCACCTCTACCATAAACGTCTTTATACTGTATTGGCCACCTCTACCATAAACCTCTTTATACTGTATGGTCCACCTCTACCATAAACCTCTTTATACTGTATTGTCCACTTGTACAATAAATCTCTTTATACTGTATTGTCCACTTGTACAATAAATCTCTTTATACTGTATTGTCCACCGGTACAATAAACCTCTTTATACTGTATTGTCCACTTGTACAATAAATCTCTTTATACTGTATTGTCCACTTGTACAATAAACCTCTTTATACTCTATTGTCCACTTGTACAATAAACCTCTTTATACTGTATTGTCCACTTGTACAATAAACCTCTTTATACTGTATTGTCCACTTGTACAATAAATCTCTTTATACTGTATTGTCCACTTGTACAATAAACCTCTTTATACTGTATTGTCCACTTGTACAATAAATATCTTTTTACTGTATTGTCCACTTGTACAATACATCTCTTTATACTGTATTGTCCACTTGTACAATAAACCTCTTTATACTGTATTGTCCACTTGTACAATAAACCTCTTTATACTGTATTGTCCACTTGTACAATAAACCTCTTTATACTGTATTGTCCACTTGTACAATAAATATCTTTATACTGTATTGTCCACTTGTACAATAAACCTCTTTATACTGTATTGTCCACTTGTACAATAAACCTCTTTATACTGTATTGTCCACTTGTACAATAAATCTCTTTATACTGTATTGTCCACCTCTACCATAAACCTCTTTATACTGTATGGTCCACCTCTACCATAAACCTCTTTATACTGTATGGTCCACCTCTACCATAAACCTCTTTATACTGTATGGTCCACCTCTACCATAAACCTCTTTAAACTGTATGGTCCACCTCTACCATAAACCTCTTTATACTGTATGGTCCACCTCTACCATAAACCTCTTTATACTGTATGGTCCACCTCTACCATAAACCTCTTCATACTGTATGGTCCACCTCTACCATAAACCTCTTTATACTGTATGGTCCACCTCTACCATAAACCTCTTTATACTGTATGGTCCACCTCTACCATAAACCTCTTTATACTGTATGGTCCACCTCCACCATAAACCTCTTTATACTGTATGGTCCACCTCTACCATAAACCTCTTTATACTGTATGGTCCACCTCTACCATAAACCTCTTTATACTGTATGGTCCACCTCTACCATAAACCTCTTTATACTGTATGGTCCACCTCTACCATAAACCTCTTTATACTGTATGGTCCACCTCTACCATAAACCTCTTTATACTGTATGGTCCACCTCTACCATAAACCTCTTCATACTGTATGGTCCACCTCTACCATAAACCTCTTTATACTGTATGGTCCACCTCCACCATAAACCTCTTTATACTGTATGGTCCACCTCTACCATAAACCTCTTTATACTGTATGGTCCACCTCTACCATAAACCTCTTTATACTGTATGGTCCACCTCTACCATAAACCTCTTTATACTGTATGGTCCACCTCCACCATAAACCTCTTTATACTGTATGGTCCACCTCTACCATAAACCTCTTTATACTGTATGGTCCACCTCTACCATAAACCTCTTTATACTGTATGGTCCACCTCTACCATAAACCTCTTTATACTGTATGGTCCACCTCTACCATAAACCTCTTTATACTGTATGGTCCACCTCTACCATAAATTTCTTTATACTGTATGGTCCACCTCCACCATAAACCTCTTTATACTGTATGGTCCACCTCTACCATAAACGTCTTTATACTGTATTGGCCACCTCTACCATAAACCTCTTTATACTGTATGGTCCACCTCTACCATAAACCTCTTTATACTGTATTGTCCACTTGTACAATAAATCTCTTTATACTGTATTGTCCACTTGTACAATAAATCTCTTTATACTGTATTGTCCACCGGTACAATAAACCTCTTTATACTGTATTGTCCACTTGTACAATAAATCTCTTTATACTGTATTGTCCACTTGTACAATAAACCTCTTTATACTCTATTGTCCACTTGTACAATAAACCTCTTTATACTGTATTGTCCACTTGTACAATAAACCTCTTTATACTGTATTGTCCACTTGTACAATAAATCTCTTTATACTGTATTGTCCACTTGTACAATAAACCTCTTTATACTGTATTGTCCACTTGTACAATAAATCTATTTTTACTGTATTGTCCACTTGTACAATAAATCTCTTTATACTGTATTGTCCACTTGTACAATAAACCTCTTTATACTGTATTGTCCACTTGTACAATAAACCTCTTTATACTGTATTGTCCACTTGTACAATAAACCTCTTTATACTGTATTGTCCACTTGTACAATAAATATCTTTATACTGTATTGTCCACTTGTACAATAAACCTCTTTATACTGTATTGTCCACTTGTACAATAAACCTCTTTATACTGTATTGTCCACTTGTACAATAAATCTCTTTATACTGTATTGTCCACCTCTACCATAAACCTCTTTATACTGTATGGTCCACCTCTACCATAAACCTCTTTATACTGTATGGTCCACCTCTACCATAAACCTCTTTATACTGTATGGTCCACCTCTACCATAAACCTCTTTAAACTGTATGGTCCACCTCTACCATAAACCTCTTTATACTGTATGGTCCACCTCTACCATAAACCTCTTTATACTGTATGGTCCACCTCTACCATAAACCTCTTCATACTGTATGGTCCACCTCTACCATAAACCTCTTTATACTGTATGGTCCACCTCTACCATAAACCTCTTTATACTGTATGGTCCACCTCTACCATAAACCTCTTTATACTGTATGGTCCACCTCCTACCATAAACCTCTTTATACTGTATGGTCCACCTCTACCATAAACCTCTTTATACTGTATGGTCCACCTCTACCATAAACCTCTTTATACTGTATGGTCCACCTCTACCATAAACCTCTTTATACTGTATGGTCCATCTCTACCATAAACCTCTTTATACTGTATGGTCCACCTCCACCATAAACCTCTTTATACTGTATGGTCCACCTCTACCATAAACCTCTTTATACTGTATGGTCCACCTCTACCATAAACCTCTTTATACTGTATGGTCCACCTCTACCATAAACCTCTTTATACTGTATGGTCCACCTCTACCATAAACCTCTTTATACTGTATGGTCCACCTCTACCATAAATTTCTTTATACTGTATGGTCCACCTCCACCATAAACCTCTTTATACTGTATGGTCCACCTCTACCATAAACCTCTTTATACTGTATGGTCCACCTCTACCATAAACCTCTTTATACTGTATGGTCCACCTCTACCATAAACCTCTTTATACTGTATTGTCCACCTCTACCATAAACCTCTTTATACTGTATTGGCCACCTCTACCATAAACCTCTTTATACTGTATGGTCCACCTCTACCATAAACCTCTTTATACTGTATTGTCCACTTGTACAATAAATATCTTTATACTGTATTGTCCACTTGTACAATAAATCTCTTTATACTGTATTGTCCACCGGTACAATAAACCTCTTTATACTGTATTGTCCACTTGTACAATAAATCTCTTTATACTGTATTGTCCACTTGTACAATAAACCTCTTTATACTCTATTGTCCACTTGTACAATAAACCTCTTTATACTGTATTGTCCACTTGTACAATAAACCTCTTTATACTGTATTGTCCACTTGTACAATAAATCTCTTTATACTGTATTGTCCACTTGTACAATAAACCTCTTTATACTGTATTGTCCACTTGTACAATAAATCTCTTTTTACTGTATTGTCCACTTGTACAATAAATCTCTTTATACTGTATTGTCCACTTGTACAATAAACCTCTTTATACTGTATTGTCCACTTGTACAATAAACCTCTTTATACTGTATTGTCCACTTGTACAATAAACCTCTTTATACTGTATTGTCCACTTGTACAATAAATATCTTTATACTGTATTGTCCACTTGTACAATAAACCTCTTTATACTGTATTGTCCACTTGTACAATAAACCTCTTTATACTGTATTGTCCACTTGTACAATAAATCTCTTTATACTGTATTGTCCACCTCTACCATAAACCTCTTTATACTGTATGGTCCACCTCTACCATAAACCTCTTTATACTGTATGGTCCACCTCTACCATAAACCTCTTTATACTGTATGGTCCACCTCTACCATAAACCTCTTTATACTGTATGGTCCACCTCTACCATAAACCTCTTTATACTGTATGGTCCACCTCTACCATAAACCTCTTTATACTGTATGGTCCACCTCTACCATAAACCTCTTTATACTGTATGGTCCACCTCTACCATAAACCTCTTTATACTGTATGGTCCACCTCTATCATAAACCTCTTTATACTGTATGGTCCATCTCTACCATAAACCTCTTTATACTGTATGGTCCACCTCTACCATAAACCTCTTTATACTGTATGGTCCACCTCTACCATAAACCTCTTTATACTGTATGGTCCACCTCTACCATAAACCTCTTTATACTGTATGGTCCACCTCCACAATAAACCTCTTTATACTGTATGGTCCACCTCTACCATAAACCTCTTTATACTGTATGGTCCACCTCTACCATAAACCTCTTTATACTGTATGGTCCACCTCCACCATAAACCTCTTTATACTGTATGGTCCACCTCTACCATAAACCTCTTTATACTGTATGGTCCACCTCCACCATAAACCTCTTTATACTGTATGGTCCACCTCTACCATAAACCTCTTTATACTGTATGGTCCACCTCCACCATAAACCTCTTTATACTTTATTGTCCACTTGTACAATAAACTTCTTTATACTGTATTGTCCACTTGTACAATACATCTCTTTATACTGTATTGTCCACTTGTACAATAAACCTCTTTATACTGTATTGTCCACTTGTACAATAAATCTCTTTATACTGCATTGTCCACTTGTACAATAAATCTCTTTATACTGTATTATCCACTTGTACAATAAACCTCTTTATACTGTATTGTCCACTTGTACAATAAATCTCTTTATACTGTATTGTCCACTTGTACAATAAACCTCTTTATACTGTATTGTCCACTTGTACAATAAACCTCTTTATACTGTATTGTCCACTTGTACAATAAACCTCTTTATACTGTATTATCCACTTGTACAATAAATCTCTTTATACTGTATTGTCCACTTGTACAATAAACCTTTTAATACTGTATTGTCCACTTGTACAATAAATCTCTTTTTACTGTATTGTCCACTTGTACAATAAACCTCTTTATACTCTATTGTCCACTTGTACAATAAACCTCTTTATACTCTATTGTCCACTTGTACAATAAACCTCTTTATACTGTATGGTCCACCTCCACCATAAACCTCTTTATACTGTATTGGCCACCTCTACCATAAACCTCTTTATACTGTATGGTCCACCTCTACCATAAACCTCTTTATACTGTATGGTCCACCTCTACCATAAACCTCTTTATACTGTATGGTCCACCTCTACCATAAACCTCTTTATACTGTATGGTCCACCTCTACCATAAACCTCTTTATACTGTATGGTCCCACCTCTACCATAAACCTCTTTATACTGTATGGTCCACCTCTACCATAAACCTCTTTATACTGTATGGTCCACCTCTACCATAAACCTCTTTATACTGTATGGTCCACCTCCACCATAAACCTCTTTATACTGTATTGGCCACCTCTACCATAAACCTCTTTATACTGTATGGTCCACCTCTACCATAAACCTCTTTATACTGTATTGTCCACTTGTACAATAAATATCTTTATACTGTATTGTCCACTTGTACAATAAATCTCGTTATACTGTATTGTCCACCGGTACAATAAACCTCTTTATACTGTATTGTCCACTTGTACAATAAATCTCTTTATACTGTATTGTCCACTTGTACAATAAACCTCTTATACTCTATTGTCCACTTGTACAATAAACCTCTTTATACTGTATTGTCCACTTGTACAATAACCTCTTTATACTGTATTGTCCACTTGTACAATAAATCTCTTTATACTGTATTGTCCACTTGTACAATAAACCTCTTATACTGTATTGTCCACTTGTACAATAAATCTCTTTTTTACTGTATTGTCCACTTGTACAATAAATCTCTTTATACTGTATTGTCCACTTGTACAATAAACCTCTTTATACTGTATTGTCCACTTGTACAATAAACCTCTTTATACTGTATTGTCCACTTGTACAATAAACCTCTTTATACTGTATTGTCCACTTGTACAATAAATATCTTATACTGTATTGTCCACTTGTACAATAAACCTCTTTATACTGTATTGTCCACTTGTACAATAAACCTCTTTATACTGTATTGTCCACTGTACAATAAATCTTCATTTATACTGTATTGTCCACCTCTACCATAAACCTCTTTAATGACTGTATGGTCCTACCTCTCATAAACCTCTTATACTGTAATGGGTCCACCTCTAACCATACCTCTTTATAGCTGTATGGTCCACAAGTCTAACCATAAACCTCTTATACGTATGGTCCACCTCTAATCTCTACATAAACCTCTTTATACTGGATGGTCCACCTCTACCATAAACCTCTTTTATACTGTATGGTCCACCACCTCTAAACCATAAACCTCTTATACTGTATGGGCCACCTCTACCATAAACCTCTTTATACTGTATGGTTCCACCTCCTAACCATAAACGCTCTTTATACTGTATGGTCCACCTCTATCATAACCTCTTTATACTGTATGTCCATCTCTACCATAACCTCTTTATACTGTAATGGTCCACTTCTAACCATAAACCTCTTTATACTGTCATGGGTACCACCTCTACCATAAACTCTTTATGACTGTATGGGTCCACCTCTCCATAACCTCTTTTATACTGTATGGTCACCTCCACAATAAACCTCTTTATACTGTATGGTCACCTCTACCATAAACCTCTTTATACTGTATGGTCCACCTCTACCATAACCTCTTTATACTGGTAATGTTCCACCTCCACCATAAAGGAACCTCTTTATACTGTAGGGTCCACCCCATACCATAAACCTCTTTATACTGTATGGTCCCACCCTCCACCATAAACCTCTTTGATCTGGTATGGTCCACCTCTACCATAACCTCTTTATACTGTATGGTTCCACCTCCACCATACACTCTTTATACTGTATTGTCCACGTTGTTACCAATAAACTTCTTATACTGTAATTGTCCACTTGTACAAATACATCTCTTTATCTGTATTTGTCCCTTGTACCATAAACCTCTTTATACTGTTTGTCCCCTTGTTACAATAATTCTCCTTTATACTGCATTGCCACATTGTAAACAATAAATCTCTTATACTGTATTATCCACTTGTCAATAACCTCTTTATACTGTATTGTCCCCATTGACACTAAATCTCTTTATACTGTATTGTCCACTTGTACAAATAAACCTCTTATACTGTATTGTCCACTTGTACAATAAACCTCTTAATACTGTATTGTCCACTTGTACAATAAACCTCTTTATACTGTATTATCCACTTGTACAATAAATCTCTTTCTACTGGTATTGTCCACTTGTACAATAAACCTTTTAATACGTAATTGTCCACATTGTACAATAAATCTCTTTTTACTGTATTGTCCACTTGTACCATAACCTCTTATACTCTATTGTCCACTTGGTACAATAAACCTCTTTATACTCTATTGTCCACTGTTACAATAAACCTCTTTATACTGTATGGTCCACCTCCACCATAAACCTCATTTATACTGTAGTGGCCCCTCTACCATAAACCTCTTTATACTGTATGGGTCGCACCTCTACTAACCGCTTTATCTTGTATGGTCGCACCTCTACCATAACCTCTTTAGACTTTGGTCCACCTCTACATAAACCTCTTTATACTGTATGGTCCACCTCTACCAGTAAACCTCTTTATATACTGTAGTGGTCCACCTCTACCATAACCCTTATACTGTATGGTCCACCTCTACCATAAACCTCTTTATACTGTCGGGGTCCACCTCTACCATAAACCTCTTTATTACTAGTATGGTCCACCTCTACCATAAACTCTTTATACTGTATACGGTCCACCTCTCCATAAACCTCTTTATACTGTATGGTCCACCTCTTACCATATACTCTTTATAACTGTATGGTCCACCTCTACCATAAACCTCTTTATAACTGTATGGTCCACCTCTACAATAAACTCTTATACTGTATGGTCCACCTCTAACCATAAACCTCTTTAACTGTATGTTCCACCTCCACCTACACCCATCTTTATACTCTATGGTCCACTTGTACAATAAACTACTTATACGAGGGTCCACCTCCACCATAAACCTCTTTATCTGTATGGTCCCCTCTCCTAAACCTCTTTATACTGTATGGTCCACCTCTACCATAACACCATCTTTATACTGTATGGTCCACCTCTACCATAAACCTCTTTATACTGTATGGTCAACCTCCACCTACACCTCTTATACTGTAATGGTCCACTTGTACAATAAACCTCTTCATACGTATGGTCACCTCTACCATAAACCTCTTTAGACTGTAGTGTTCCCACCTCTACAATTACCTCATCTGTATAGTACCAAATCTTTCATGTCTCCCACTCACAAAAGTTACATAAAGGCCTGTCATCACAGGCGGTGTGTGTGTGCGTATTTGTATAGTCCCCTGTATATCATCTGTATGTGTGTCGACGTTAGTGAAGAACCCCAATTCCCAAAGGGGTTTCCCCCCCCCCCCCTGTATCGACTCATTCATTAGGCTCTCATCCTGTTCCCCCCCTGGCTGCAATGCTGACAAACTCAGGCTGTTGGTTAAGTCCTGGTGGAGAGGGAGACCACAGTTCTGTGGCCCCTACCTCTGACTTGTGGCGAGAAGTCCGTCACTGGCGTCGGGCGCATTTGGTAAGCTAACTACACCCACACTCTCTCCTTTCCCTGCTCCCGTTTTTAGGTACGTTGCCAATGTGGGTCGACATACAGTTACTTAGCGATCATCAGTTCATACACTTACACAACATTATTCTTACCGTCCCAGTAACAGTTTGGGTAAAAAAAATGGTATAAGGAATACGTCATACAAGCTTTCATGTTTTAACTTAATGACCGTTTATTGTACTTATCAATGTTTGGATGAGCGCTCTGTTGTATGTTTCTGTTCCTCTCTCTCCATATCTGTAGCTTCCGGATATGCCGGAAATAAGACCCCGGCTACGACAAATCGTCTGATTTTTTTTGTAGTGCTTGTCCCGAATCGCTCGTTCAGTATGAATGACGTATTGGAAGACACCATGACAGTAGCGATGGTTATGTAAATGTGTTATATTGTGCTCTATTGCATTATATAACCATTGCAAAGGTTCAATGAAGATAATTCATGAATCAATTAGCTGAGTGAAATATATGTTTTGGATATTTTGTAATGGCTTAATTAATGATTTTCCTGAGTTTATTATGTTCCTGATGTGAGGGGCTTCCGCTACAAAAGGAGCCCTCTCTTTTCAGTTCAAGGGGGACCTTTTTCATTGAACTGTTTGATTGAGCAACCTGTTTTTAGCTGTCCCTATAATACCATAGAATCATCTGGGGAAAGAAAAGAGATAATTATGAGAAACAGCTTCCAGGCTGACCCAGACACCATCATGAGGAGGGAAACCGCAGGTCTGTGGGTCCCTCCCGGCCTGACGCATACAGTATTCATGAGGAGGGAGACAAGCAGGGCTGTGGCCCCCCAGACTAGACCCAGACAGTATCTATGAGAGGGAAAACCAGCAGGTTCGATGGTCCCTCCATGGCTGACCCAGACAGTACATGAGGAGGGAAACACAAGGGCTGTGGCCCCTCCAACTGACCCAACAGTATCATGAGGAGGAAGACCAGGCAGGTCTATGGTCCCCCGGCCTGACCCTACACCATCATGGGAGGGAAACCAGCAGTCTGTGGTCCCGCCAGACTGACCCGGACAGTATCTGATGAGGGAGACCAGCCAGTCTATGTCCCTCCAGACTGGACGCCAGACAGTATCATGAGGGAGATCAAGCAGGTCTGTGGTCCCTCCAGACTGACCCAGACAGTAATCATGAGGAGGGAGAAACCAGCAAGGTCTGTGGTCCCCCTTCCCACCCTCCAAGCAAGACTTGACCCGGACCAGTATCATGAGGAGGGAGGAGACAAACCGAGCAAAGGTCTAGATTATAATAATAAAATATAAATAGAAAAAACTAAATGGTCCCACTCCACCAGACGACCCAGACAGTCTCATGAGGAGAGATCAGCAAAGGTCTGTGGTCCCTCCATGCTGCCCAGACAGCTATCATCTGGAGGAGAGGCCACAGAGTCATAAAAAAAAAGTTGTCCCTACCAACTGACAGACAAGTATCTTGAGGAGAGACCATCAGGTCTATGGGCCCCCTCCAGGCTGACCCAAAACGATCATGAGGAGGGAGACAATCAGGTCTGTGTGGGCCCCTCAGACTGACGCCAGACAGTATCATGAGAGGGAACCCAAGGCAGGTTTGTGGGGGGCCCTCCAAGCTGAAACCCAGACAGTAATCTGAGGAGGAGACTCGCAGGTCCTGTTGCCTCCTCCAGGCTGACCCAAACAGTATCATGAGGAAGGGAGAACAGGCATGTCTATCCCCTCCATCCAGGTGTCTGACCCAAACAGTAATCAATGAGGATGAGACCACAGAGGTCTGCTGTGGCCCCTCCAGACTGACCACAGACAGTATCATGAGGAGGTAGACCAGCTTTTTGGTGGTGGTCCCCCCTCCAAAGCTGACCCAGACAGTATCGGGAATGAGGGAGTGAGAGGCCATCAGGTCTGTGGCCCCTCCAGTGAGACTGACCCAGAACAGCAGGAGGTTGGATGAGGGGAGACCAGTAGGTCTGTGGCCCCTCCTATGGCTGACCAGCTGGGTCAGTCTAGGAGGGACCACAGCCTGCTGGTCTCCCTATGATACTGTCTGGGTCAGTCTGGAGGACTACGCCGTCTGATCCCTCGACTGCTGGTCTTGACCATACCGCTCTCCCTCATGATACTGTCTGGGTCAGTCCTGGAGGGACCACGACTGCTGGTTTCCCTCTCTCATGATGGTGTCTGGGTCAGCTGGAGGGACAATAGACCTGTCTGGTTTTCCCCTCCTCATGATACTGTCTGAGGTCATGTCTGGAGGGCCACGCCACTGCTTGTCTCCCCTCCCATGATACTGTCTGGGTTCAGCCTGGAGGGACCATAGACCCTGCTGGTTTCCCTCCTCTGATACATGTCGGGTCAGTCATGGAGGGGGCCAGAGCCTCTGCTTGTCTCCCTCCCTCTGATACTGTCTGGTGCAGCCTGGAGGGCCACAGACCTGTGGTTCCCTCCTCATGATGGTGTCCTGGGTCAGCCTGGAAGGCTGTTTTCTCATAATTGGATCTCTTCTTCCCCATAGATTCTATGATATTATAGGGACAGCTAAACAGTGTTGCCTCAACTCAACAGTTCAATGAAAAAAGGTCCCCCTTGACTAGAAAGAGAGCTCCTTTTTGTAGCGGAAGCCCCTCACATCCAAACATAATAAACTCAGGAAATCATTAATTAAGCCATTAAAATATCAAAACATATATTTCCACTCAGCTAAATTTATCATAATTATCTTCATTGAACCTTTGCAATTGGTTTCATCATAATGCAATAGAGCACAATATAACACATTTACATAAACCCATCGCTACTGTCATGGTGTCTTCCAATACGTCATTCATATGAACGGAGCGATTCGGGACAAGCACTACAAATCCAGCCCGATTGGTCTTAGCCGGGGTCCTTATTCCGGCATATCCGGAAGCTACAGATATGGAGAGAGAGGAACAGAAACAAAAACAGAGCGCTCATCCAAAACATTGATAAGTACATAAACGTCACTTAAGTTAAAACATGAAAGCTTGTCTGCGTATTCCTTATACCATACCAACTGTTACTGGGGAGGTAAGAATAATGGTGTGTAATGTATGAACTGAATCGCTAAGTTAACTTTATGTCGACCCACATTGGCAACGTAACTAAAAACGGAGCAGGGTAAAGGAGAGAGTGTGGGTGTGTTAGCTTACCAAATGCTGCCCGCGCCAGTGACGGACTTCTCCGCCACAGTCAGCTTGTAGGGGCCACAGAAACTGCTGGTCTCCCTCCTCCACCAGGGCTTAACCAACAGCCTGGAGTTTGTCAGCATTGCAGCCAGGGAGAACAGGAGATGAGCCTAATGAATGAGTCGATACAGACTGATGTCTTCACTAACGTCTGACACACATACAGATGTATACAGGAGGACTATACAAATACGCACACACACACCGCTGTGATGACAGGCTCTTTATGTACTTTGTGAGTGGGAGCACATGAGAAGATTTTGTACTATACAGAGGAGGTTAATGTAGAGGTGAACATACAGTATAAAGAGGTTTATGTAGAGGTGGCCATACAGTTGAAGAGGTTTATTGTACAAGTGGACCATACAGTATAAAGAGGTGTATGTGGAGGTGGACCAACAGTATAAAGAGGTTTATGGTAGAGGTGGACATACAGTATAAGAGGTTTATGGTAGAGGTGGACCATACAGTATAAAGAGGTTTATGGTAGAGGTGGACCCATACAGTATAAAGAGGTTTATGGTGAGGTGGAGCCATACGTATAAAGTAGTTTTATATTTGTACAGTGGACCATACAGTAAAGAGGTGTATGGTGGAGTGGACCATACAGTATAAAGAGGTTTATGGTAGAGGTGACCATACAGTATAAGAGGTTTATGGTAGAGGTGTACCATAAAGTATAAAGAGGTTTATGGTAGCAGGTGGACCAATACAGTATAAAGAGGTTTATGGTAGAGTGGACCATACAGTATAAAGAGTTTATGGTAAGGTGGACCATACAGTATAAAGAGTTTATGGTAGAGGAGTGGACCATACAGTATAAAGAGGTTTATGGTAGAGGTGGACCATACAGTATAAAGAGGTTTATGAGAAGGTGGACCATACAGTATAAAGAGGTTTATGGTAGGTGGACCATACAGTATAAAGAGGTTTTATGGTAGAGGTGGACCATACAGTATAAAGAGGTTTATGGTAAGGTGGACCTACAGTATAAAGAGGTTGATGTAGAGGTGGACCATACATATAAAGAGTTTATGGTAGAGGTGGACCATACAGTATAAGAGGTTTATGGTAGAGGTGGCCAATACAGTATAAGAGGTTTATGGTGGAGGTGGACCATACAGTATAAAGAGGTTTATTGTACAAGTGGACAATAGAGTATAAAGAGGTTTATTGTACAAGTGGACAATAGAGTCTAAAGAGGTTTAATTGTACAAGTGGACAATACAGTAAAAAGAGATTTATTGACAAGTGGACAATACAGTATTAAAAGGTTTATTGTACAAGTGGACAATACAGTATAAAGAGATTTATTGTCACAAGTGGATAATACAGTATAAAGGTTTATTGTACAGGACATACAGTATAGGTTTATTTGTACGTGGACAATACAGTATAAAGAGGTTTAGTGATACAAGTGACAATACAGTATAAAGAGATTTATTGTACAAGTGGACAATACAGTTAAAAGAGGTTTATTGTACAAGTGGATAATACAGTAATAAGAGATTTATTGTACAAGTGGACAATGCAGTATAAAGAGATTTATTGTACAAGTGACATCAGTATAAGAGGTTTATTGTACATGGACAATACAGTATAAAGAGATGTATGTCAAGTGGACAATACAGTATAAAGAATTATTGTACAAGTGGACAATACAGTATAAAGAGGTTTATGGTGGAGGTGGACCATACAGTATAAAGAGGTTTATGGTAGAGGTGGACCATACAGTATAAAGAGTTTATGTGGAGGTGGACCATACAGTAAAAGAGTTTATGGTAGAGGTGGACCATACAGTATAAAGAGGTTTATGGTGAGGTGGACCATACAGTATAAAGAGGTTTATGGTAGAGGTGGACCATACAGTATAAAGAGGTTTATGGTAGAGGTGGACCATACAGTATAAGAGGTTATTGTGGAGGTGGACCATACAGTATAAAGAGGTTTATGGTAAGGTGGACCATACAGTATAAAGAGGTTATGGTAGAGGTGGACCATACAGTATAAAGAGGTTTATGGTAGAGGTGGACCATACAGTATAAAGAGGTTTATGGTAGAGATGGCCATACAGTATAAAGAGGTTTATGATGAGGTGGCCCATACAGTATAAAGAGGTTTATGGTAGAGGTGGACCTACGTATAAGAGTTTGGTAGAGGTGGACCATACGTATAAAGAGTTTATGGTAGAGGTGGACCATACAGTTAAAGAGTTTATGGTAGAGGTGGACCATACAGTATAAAGAGGTTTATGGTAGAGGTGGACCATACAGTATAAAGAGTTTTTATGGTTAGAGGTGGACCATACAGTATAAAGAGGTTTATGGTAAGGTGGACCATACAGTATAAGAGGTTTATGGTAGAGGTGGACCATACAGTATAAAGAGGTTTATGGTAGAGGTGGACAATACAGTAAAAGGATTTATTGTACAAGTGGAACATACAGTATAAAGAGTTTTATTGTACAAGTGACAATACAGTATAAAGATTTTATTGTACAAGTGGACAATACAGTATAGGATATTTATTGTACAAGTGGACAATACAGTATAAAGATTTTATTGTACAGTGGACATACAGTATAAAGAGGTTTATTGTACATGGACATGATCAGTATAAAGAGGTTTATTGTACAAGTGGACAATACAGTATAAAGAGATTTATTGTACAAGTGGACAATAACAGTAAAAAAGAGATTTTTATTGTACAAGTGGACAATACAGTATAAAGAGGTTTATTGTACAAGTGGACAATACAGTATAAGAGATTGTCAAGTGGAATCAGTATAAGAGTTTATGTACAAGTGGACAATACAGTATAAAGAGGTTTATTGTACAAGTGGACAATAGAGTATAAAGAGGTTTATTGTACAAGGACAATACAGTATAAAGAGATTTATTGTACAGTGGACAATCAGTATAAGAGGTTTATTGTACCGGTGGACAATACAGTATAAAGAGATTTATTGTACAAGTGGACAATACAGTATAAAGATATTTATTGTACAAGTGGACAATACAGTATAAAGAGGTTTAGGTAGAGGTGGACCATACAGTATAAAGAGGTTTATGGTAGAGGTGGCCAATACAGTATAAAGAGGTTTATGGTGGAGGTGGACCATACAGTATAAAGAGGTTTATGGTAGAGGTGGACCATACAGTATAAAGAGGTTTATGGTAGAGGTGGACCATACAGTTAGAGGTTTATGGTAGAGGTGGACCATACAGTATAAAGGGTTTAGGGTAGAGGTGGACCATCCAGTATAAAGAGGTTTATGGTAGAGGTGGACCATACAGTATAAGAGGTTTATGGTAGAGGTGGACCATACAGTATAAAGAGGTTTATGGTAGAGGTGGACCATACAGTATAAAGAGGTTTATGGTAGAGGTGGCCAATACAGTAAATAAGAGGTTTATGTGGAGGTGGACCATACAGTATAAAGAGGTTTATTGTACAAGTGGACAATAGAGTATAAAGAGGTTTATTGTAACAAGTGGACAATAGAGTATAAAAGGTTTATTGTACAAGTGGACAATACAGTAAAAAGAGATTTATTGTACAAGTGGGACAATACAGTATTAAAAGGTTTATTGTACAAGTGACAATACAGTATAAAGGAGTTTATTGTCAAGTGGATAATACAGTATAAAGAGGTTTATGTACAAGTGGACAATACAGTATAAAGAGGTTTATTGTACAAGTGGACATACAGTATAAAGAGGTTTATTGTACAAGTGGACAATACAGTATAAAGAGATTTATTGTACAGTGGACAATACAGTAAAGAGGTTTATTGTACAAGTGGATAATACGTATAAAGAGATTTATTGTACAAGTGGACAATGCAGTATAAAGAGATTTATTGCTCAGTGGACAATACAGTATAAAGAGGTTTATTGTACAGTGGACAATAACGTATAAAAGAGATGTATTGTACAAGTGGACAATACAGTTAAAGAAGTTTATTGTACAAGTGGACAATAAGTATAAAGAGGTTTATGGTGAGGTGGACCATACAGTATAAAGGTTATGTGTAGAGGTGGACCATACAGTATAAAGAGGTTTATTGGTGGAGGTGGACCATACAGTATAAAGAGGTTTATGGTAGGTGGACCATACAGTATAAGAGGTTTATGGTGGAGGTGGACCATACAGTATAAAGAGGTTTATGGTAGAGGTGGACCATACAGTTAAAGAGGTTTATGTAGAGGTGGACCATACAGTATAAGAGGTTTATTGTGGAGGTGGACCTACAGTATAAAGAGGTTTATGGTAGAGGGTGGACCATACAGTAAAAGAGGTTTATGGTAGAGGTGGACCATACAGTATAAAGAGGTTTATGGTAGAGGTGACCATACAGTATAAAGAGGTTTATGGTAGAGATGGGACCATACAGTATAAAGAGGTTTATGATAGAGGTGGACCATACGTATAAAGAGGTTTATGGTAGAGGTGGACCATACAGTATAAAGAGGTTTATGGTAGAGGTGACCATACAGTATAAAGAGGTTTATGGTAGAGGTGGACCATACAGTATAAAGAGTTTATGGTAGAGGTGGACCATACAGTATAAAAGGTTTTGGTAGAGGTGGACCATACAGTATAAAGAGGTTTATGGTAAGTGGACCATACAGTATAAAGAGGTTTATGGTAGAGGTTGGACCATACAGTATAAAGAGGTTTATGGTAGAGGTGGACAATACAGTATAAAGAGATTTATTGTACAAGTGGACATAACAGTATAAAGAGGTTTATTGTACAAGTGGACAATAAAGTATAAGAGGTTTATTGTACAAGGGGACAATACAGTATAAGGATTATTGTAAAGTGGACAATACAGTATAAAGAGTTTATTGTACAAGTGGACAATACAGTATAAAAGGTTTTTGTACAAGTGGAATCAGTAAAAGAGGTTTATTGTACAAGTGGACAATACAGTATAAGAGATTTATTGTACAAGTGGACATACAGTAAAAAGAATTTATTGTACAGAGTGGACAATACAGTATAAAGAGGTTTATTGTACAAGTGGACAATACAGTAAAGAATTTATTGTACAAGTGGACAATACAGTATAAGAGGTTATATGTACGGGACAATACAGTATAAGAGGTTTATTGTACAAGTGGACAATAGAGTATAAAAGAGGTTTATTGTACAAGTGGACAATACAGTATAAAGAGTTTATTGTACAAGTGGACAATACAGTATAGAGGTTTATTGTACCGGTGGACAATACATTATAAAGAGATTTATTGTACAAGTGGACAATACAGTATAAAGAATTTTATTGTGTACAAGTGGACAATACGTATAAAGAGGTTTATGTAAGAGTGGACCATACAGTATAAAGAGGTTTATTGGTAGAGGTGGCCAATACAGTATAAAGAGGTTTATGGTAGAGGTGGGACAATACAGTATAAAGAGGTTTATGGTGTAGAGGTGGACCATACAGTATAAAGAGGTTTAGGTAGAGGTGGACCATACAGTATAAGAGGTTTATGAGAGTGGACCATACAGTATAAAGAGGTTTATGGGGAGGTGGACCATACAGTATAAAGAAATTTATGTAGAGGTGGACAACGTATAAAGAGGTTTATGGTAGAGGTGACCATACAGTATAAAGAGGTTTATGGTAGAGGTGGACCATACAGTATAAAGAGGTTTATGGTAGAGGTGGACCATACAGTATAAAGAGGTTTATGGTAGAGTGGGACCATACAGTATAAAGAGGTTTATGGTGGAGGTGGCCATACAGTAAAAGAGTTTATGGTAGAGATGGACCATACAGTATAAAGAGGTTTATGGTAGAGGTGGACCTACAGTATAAAGAGTTTATGGTAAGGTGGACCATACAGTATAAAGAGGTTTATGGTAGAGGTGGACCATACAGTATAAAGAGGTTTATGGTGAGGTGGACCATACAGTATAAAGAGGTTTATGGTAAGGTGGACCATACAGTATAAGAGGTTTTGGTAGAGGTGGACCATACAGTATAAAGAGGTTTTATGGTAGAGGTGGACCATACAGTATGAAGGGTTTATGGTAGAGGTGGCATACAGTATAAAGAGGTTTATGGTAGAGGTGGACCATACAGTATAAAGAGGTTTATGGTAGAGGTGGACCATACAGTTTAAAGAGTTTATGGTAGAGGTGGACCATAAGTATAAAGAGTTTATGGTAGAGGTGGACCATACAGTATAAAGAGGTTTATGGTGAGAGTGGACCATACAGTATAAAGAGGTTTATGGTAGAGGTGGACAATACAGTTAAAGAGATTTATTGTAAAAGTGGACAATACAGTATAAGAGGTTATTGTACAAGTGGACAATACAGTATAGAGTTTATTGTACAAGTGGACAATACAGTATAAGGATATTATTGTACAAGTGGACAATACAGTATAAAGAGGTTTGTGTACAAGTGGACAATACAGTATAAAGAGGTTTATTGTACAATTGGCAATACAGTATAAAGATTTATTGTACAAGTGGACAATACAGTATAAGAGATTTATTGTACAAGTGGACAATACAGTAAAATAGATTATATGTACAAGTGGACAATACGTATAAAGAGTTTTTGACAAGTGACAATACATATAAGAGATTTATTGTACAAGTGGACAATACAGTATAAAGATTTATTGTACAAGTGGACAATACAGTATATAAGAGGTTTATTGTACAAGTGGAAAATAGAGTATAAAGAGTTATTGTACAAGTGGACAATACAGTATAAAGATTTATTGTACAAGTGGACAATACAGTATAAAAGGTTTATTGTACCGGTGGACAATACAGTATAAAGAGATTTATTGTACAAGTGACATAAGTATAAAGAGATTATTGTACAAGTGGACAATACAGTATAAAGAGGTTTATGGTAGGGTGACCATACAGTATAAAGAGGTTTATGGTAGAGGTGGCCATACAGTATAAAGACGTTTATGGTAGAGGTGGACAATACAGTATAAAGAGGTTTATGGTGGAGGTGGACATACAGTATAAAGAATTTAGGTAGAGGTGGACCATACAGTATAAAGAGGTTTATGGTAGAGGTGGACCATACAGTATAAAGAGGTTTATGGTAGAGGTGGACCATACAGTATAAAGAGGTTTATGGTAGAGGTGGCCATACAGTATAAAGAGGTTTTGGTAGAGGTGGACCATACAGTATAAAGAGGTTTATGTGGAGGTGACTACAGTATAAAGAGGTTATGGTAAGGTGGACCATACAGTATAAAGAGGTTTATGGTAGAGGTGGACCATACAGTATAAAGAGGTTTATGGTAGAGGTGGACCATACAGTATAAAGAGGTTTATGGTGGAGTGGACCATACAGTATAAAGAGGTTTATGGTAAGGTGGACCATACCGTATGAAGAGGTTATGGTAGAGGTGGACCATACAGTATAAAGAGTTTATGGTAGAGGTGGACCATACAGTATAAAGAGGTTTATGGTAAGGTGGACCATACAGTTAAAGAGGTTTATGGTAGAGGTGGACCATACAGTATAAAGAGGTTTATGGTAGAGGTGACCATACAGTATAAAGAGGTTTATGGTAGAGGTGGACCATACAGTTATAAAGAGGTTTATGGTGGAGGTGGACCATACAGTATAAAGAGGTTTATGGTAGAGGTGGACCATACAGTATAAAGAGGTTTATGGTAGAGGTGGACCATACAGTATAAAGAGGGGTTTATGGTAGAGGTACCATACAGTATGAAGAGAGTTTATGGTAGAGGTGGACCATACAGTATAAGGAGGGTTATGGTAGAGGTGGACCATACAGTATAAAGAGGTTTATGGTAGAGTGGACATACATTTTAAAGAGGTTTATGGTAGAGTGGACCATACAGTATAAAGAGGTTTATGGTAAGGTTGGACATACAGTATAAAGAGGTTTTAGGTAGAGGTGGACATACAGTATAAAGATTGTATAGAGTGACAATAGAGTATAAGAGAGTTTATTGTACATGGACAATCAGTATAAAGAGGTTTTAGTGGTACAAGTGGACAATACAGTATAAAGAGGTTTATGGTACAGTGGACAATACAGTATAAAGATATTTTTGTCAAGTGGACAATACAGTATAAGAGGATTTTTGTACAATGACAATACAGTATAAAGAGGTTTATTGTACAAGTGGACAATACAGTATGAGGTTTAATTGTACAAGTGGACATACAGTATAAAGAGATGTATTGTACAAGTGGACAATACAGTAAAAGAGTTTTATTGTACAAGTGGACAATACAGTATAAAGAGGTTTATTGGTACAAGTGGACAATACGTATAAAGAGTTTATGACAAGTGACATACAGTATAAAGAGTTTATTGTACAAGTGGACAATACAGTATAAAAGAGGTTTATTGTACAAGTGGACAATAAGTAAAAAGGTTTATGGACAATGGCAATACGTATAAGAGATTTTTATTGTAAAGTGGACAATACAGTATAAAGAGGTTATTATGTACCAGGTGGACAATACAGTATAAAGAGATTATTGTACAAGTGGACAATAGTTAAAGAGATTTATTGTACAAGTGGACAATACAGTATAAAGAGGTTTATGGTAGAGGTGACCACAGTATAAAGGTTTATGGTACAAGTTGGCCAATACAGTATAAAGACGTTTATGGTAGAGGTGGACCATACAGTAAAAGAGGTTTATGGTGAGGTGGCCATACATATAAAGATTTAGGTAGAGGTGGACCATACAGTATAAAGATGGTTTATGTAGAGGTGGACCATACAGTATAAAGAGGTTTTGGTAGAGGGGTGGACCATACAGTATAAAGAGGTTTATGGTAGAGGTGGACCATACAGTATAAAGAGGTTTATGGTAGAGGTGGACCATACAGTATAAGAGGTTTATGGTGGAGTGGACCATACAGTTAAAGAGGTTTATGTAGAGGTGGACCATAAGTATATAGAGGTTTATGGTAGGGGGGACCATACATATAAAGAGGTTTTGGTAGAGGTGGACCATACAGTTATAAAGAGGTTTATGGTAGAGGTGGACCATACAGTATAAAGAGGTTTATGGTAGAGTGGACCATACAGTATGAAGAGGTTTATGGTAGAGGTGGACCATACAGTATAAAGAGGTTTATGGTAGAGGTGGACCATACAGTATAAGAGGTTTATGGTAGAGGTGGACCATACAGTTAAAGAGGTTTATGGTAAGGTGGACACATACAAGTATAAAGAGGTTTATGGTAGAGGTGGACCATACAGTATAAAAGAGGTTTTTGGTATGAGGTGGCCATACAGTATAAAGAGGTTTATGGTAGAGGTGACAATACAGTATAAAGTTAGAACATTTGGCTTGAGTTCAAATGCCTACTTGTATATCCGCTGTGTGTGTTAGGACATGCCACATTCCTCAATAACTCATTCCCACAAACTTACAAAAGCCCCAAAGGCTTTGAACCTGTTAATTTCTGCTTCCATGGCATTTCTTCACACAAATAACTGATCTCTACAGTACATCAATAATCTACGAGGAGAGTAACCTTTGGTCATTATTAAGACACTTTAACCGCTGATCTAAAACGCAGAATAAAATAAACTATCAAAGACAAGAAATATAGCTGAATATAGATTTGGGCTCCCGAGTGGCGCAGCGGACAAGGCACTGCATCTCAGTGCTAGATGCGTCCACTACAGACCCTGGTTTGATTCAGGCTGTATCACAACCGGCCGTGATTGGGAGTCCCATAGGGAGCACACAATTGGCCCAGCATTGTTTAATTGTTTATTTATTTTCACTTTTATTTAACCAGGTAGCGCTAGTTGAGAACAAGTTCTCATTTACAATGTGACCTGGCCAAGATAAAGCAAAGCGACCACAAACAACACAGAGTTACACATGGAATAACACACACAGTCAATAACACAATAAAAAAAGTCTATATATTGTTAGGTTTGGCCGGGGTAGGCCATCATTGTAAATAAGATAATGATAAAAATAGATGAAGCGACACTCTCTTCTCATAAGTTTCACCAGGAAACTATAAACCTGTAAACTGATGACCTGCGATGACTGCTATTCATTAACAGAGTAGTACTGGGTGCCCTGTTAACCCTGTGGGAGTCTAATAAACTATTTAGGGGCGACAGGTTGCCTAGTGGTTAGAGGCGTTGGACTGGTAACCGAAGGGTTGCAAGTTCAAATCCCCGAGCTGACAGGTACAAATCTGTCGTTCTGCCCCTGAACCCACTGTTCCAAGGGCGTCACTAATGTT
The DNA here is from genome assembly GCF_016432855.1 of Salvelinus namaycush. Taxonomy (NCBI): domain Eukaryota; kingdom Metazoa; phylum Chordata; class Actinopteri; order Salmoniformes; family Salmonidae; genus Salvelinus; species Salvelinus namaycush. The sequence continues at coordinate 18,774,435 of NC_052323.1, read as the reverse complement.
CTTAGCTGGAGGTAGTGAGAGGGTATCCTAGTGAGAGGGTTATGCCATGCCAGTGTGAACCTTGATGGCTGGGCTGTTTCGCTCACTGTGAAGGATCAGCATGCTAGTGTAACAGTTTACCTTTACGTCTGTCCCCTTGCCCATACCCGGGCTCGAGCCAGGGACCTCTGCACACAAACAACAGTCACCCACGAAACATCGCTCCACAAAAGCCCGGGCCCTTGCAGAGCACGGGAACACTACTTCAAGGTCTCAGAGCAAGTGATGTCACCATCGAAAGGCTATTAGCGCGCACCACCGCTAACTAAGTAGCCATTTCACATGTCATAGAGTACCACCGATGAGTCATAATATCCATAAAACCTAGTGGTGAAACAGGGAAATGGTTCACCATACATTTTTCCCATAGGGGATTTTAAAACACCTTCAAATAAGGGCTGTGTTTTGATAACCATGTAAATCCCCTCTAGGACAAGGTGACTTTCGTCATATGTTTGCCTGGATTAACCCCCCAAAAATGGTTGCTAATCAGCTGCTAATGTGGCTATCATAACGAACTACAAATGCCATTATGATCTGGATGACACTGCCGAATCGAGGCAAAGGTAAGAATCTCTGGATTAACTATCTAATGTTAGTTAAACGTAGTAATGAATAAATGCCTACATTTAATTAAATTTACATTTCTGTAATCTGTTTTGTAAAAGTTTTAAATTGACACAATACCTGTTAACAAAGGTGTCAGCTAGGGATGACGTGCAGGAGCTTGCAGGATTTGTATTTTGCATGATGTCTGCTTTGATGCTAATTACATTTTGGAATCTGAGATTAAATAGAGCCAAATATAATGATAAAAGTCACTTTGTCCTAGATAGATTGACACGGTTATCAAACGTCACGCCAGGGTAGCCTCAACAAAACCCAGAGCTTATTTTAAGTATTATTCTAAAATGAATGGTGGAAAATTATTGGAACCTTTGTCCTGTTTGACCGCTAGGTTTTATGGCTATTATGACACCTCCCATGTGGGGCTCTATACAGGATAAATCTGATGTCTGTATGAAGAAGCCAATCAAGGAGTTGGGATTTGGTGCGATGATCAAATCAATCAAATTGTATTGGTCACATACACATGTTTAGCAGATGTTAATGCGAGTGTAGCAAAATGCTTGTGCTTCTAGTTCCGACAGTATCTAACAAGTAATCTAACAATTCCACAACAACTACCTAAGAAACACAAATCTAAAGGATGGAATAAGAATATGTACATATAAATATAGGAGATAGCGATGACCGCGGCAAAGGCAAGATTACAATAGATGGTATAAAATACAGTATATACATATGAAATAAGTATGTAGATATGTAAACATTATTCAAGTGGCTAGTGATCCATTTATTAAATGGCCAATGTTTTCGAGTCTGTATGTAGGCAGCAGCCTCTCTGTGTTAGTGATGGCTGTTTAACAGTCTGATGGCCTTGAGCTAGAAGCAGTTTTTCAGTCTCTCGGTCCCAGCTTTGATGCACCTGTAATCACCTCGCCTTCCGGATGATAGCGGGGTGAACAGGCTGTTGCGCCTTCTTCACCTTTATCTGTGTGGGTGGACGAGGAACACTTCCACCTTCTCCACTGCTGTCCCGCTGATGTGAATAGAGGGGGGGGGGGGGTGCTCCCTCTGCTTTTTCCTGAAGTCCACCTTCATCTCCTTTGTTTTTGTGACGTGAATGTGAGGTTATTTTGCTGACACTACAATCCGAGTGCCCTCCCTTCTTCCTGTAGGCTGTCTTTGTTGGTGGTAATCAGCCCCACACTGTTGGTGTCGCAACATGTGTGGTTGGAGGTGTGGCCAGCAGTAGTGGGTGAACAGGGAGTACAGGAGGGGACTAGCACGCACCTGGGGGCCCCAGTGTTGAGGATCAGCGTGGCAGACGTGTTGTTGTCCCTTATCACCTGGGGCGGCCCGTCAGAAGTCCAGGATCCAGTTGCAAGGGGGGTTAGTCCCAGCCTTAGCTTAGTGATGAGCTTTGTGGGCATTATGGTGTTGAACGCTGAACTGTAGGAATGAACAACTTCTCACATAGGTATTTTCTTGTTCAGTGGGATAGGTAGTGGTGCTTGTGATGGTGATTGCATGTCTGTGGACCTGTTGGGGAGGTATGCAAATTGAGTGTTTCTAGGGTGCCGGTAGGTGGAGTGATATGATCTTCCTGACTGCTCTCAAAGCACTTCATGATGACAGAAGTGAGTGCTACGGTCGATAGTCATTTAGTCAGTTATCTTTGCCTTCTTGGGTACAGGGACAATGTGGCCATCTTGAAGCATGTGGGGACGCAGACTGGGATAGGGAGAGATTGATATGTCCGAACAAGAGCCAGCTATCTTTTCCATGGTTAAATGCCATCTATCCACGTTTCTGTTAGTGTATGGAGGTTTTAATAGACACAGTGGGTACACACATCTCCAATGCACTTCCTTATAACTCACTCACCAAATCAGCGTATATATCGATGTTATTCTTTGAGGCTGTCAGGACATATCCCAGTCCGTGTGAAAACAATTTTGAAGCCTGGATTTCGATTGGTCAGACAACGATGAATAGGAAGGGCCTTGTATGCTCGCGGAAGTTAGAGTAGCAGTGATCCAGTGTATTACCGCACGAGTGCTACAATCAATAGGCTGGTAGAATTTAGGTAGTCTTGTTCTCAATTTGCTTTGCTAAAATCCCAAGCTGCAATAAATACAGCCTCAGGATATATGGTTTCCAGTTTGCATAGAGTCCAATGAAGTTCCTTAAGGGCCATCATGGTATCGGCTTTTGAGGGGGATATACATTCCACCGCGGAATTCCCTGGGAGATATATGATCTGCATTTGGTTGTAAGGAATTCTAGGTCAGGTGAACAAAGGACTTGTTCCTGTATGTTGTTACGATTACACCCATGAGTCGTGAAGCATACATCCCGCCCTTCTTCTTCCCAGAGAGAATTTTATTTCTGTCGGCGCAACGCATGAAGAATCCCGGTGGCTGTCCAC
>NC_052323.1:18741699-18771301 GCF_016432855.1 Salvelinus namaycush | reverse complement strand
TTTTCATCACTGGAACGTAACACAACCTCAGCAGGGCCCTCTTCCTCATCACTGGAACGTAACAACAACCTCAGCTAGGGCCTCTTCCTCATCACTGAACGTAACAACAACCTCAGCAGGGCCTCTTCCTCATCACTGGAAGTAACAACAACCTCAGCAGGCCCTCTTCCTCATCACTGGAAGTAACAACAACCTCAGCAGGCCCTCTTCCTCATCACTGGAATGTAACAACAACCTCAGCAGGGCCCTCTTCCTCATCACTGGAACGTAACAACAACCTCAGCAGGGCCTCTCCTCATCACTGAACGTACAACAACCTCAGCAGGGTCCTCTTCCTCATCACTGGAACGTAACAACAACCTCAGCAGGCCCTCTTCCTCATCACGGAACGTAACAACAACCTCAGCAGGGCCCTCTTCCTCATCACTGGAACGTAACAACAACCTCAGCAGGGCCCTCTTCCTCATCACTGGAACGTAACAACAACCTCAGCAGGGCCTCTTCCTCATCACTGGAACGTAACAACAACCTCAGCAGGGCCCTCTTCCTCATCACTGGAACGTAACAACAACCTCAGCAGGGCCTCTTCCTCATCACTGGAACGTAACAACAACCTCAGCAGGGCCTCTTCCTCATCACTGGACGTAACAACAACCTCAGCAGGGCCCTCTTCCTATCACTGGAACGTAACAACCTCAGCAGGGCCCTCTTCCTCATCACTGGAACGTAACAACAACCTCAGCAGGGCCCTCTTCCTCATCACTGGAATGTAACAACAACCTCAGCAGGCCCTCTTCCTCATCACTGGAATGTAACAAAACCTCAGCAGGGCCCTCTTCCTCATCACTGGAACGTAACAACAACCTCAGCAGGCCCTCTTCCTCATCACTGGAACGTAACAACAACCTCAGCAGGGCCTCTTCTCTCATCACTGGAAGTAACAACAACCTCAGCAGGGCCCCTCTTCCTCATCACTGGAATGTAACAACAACCTCAGCAGGGCCCTCTTCCTCATCACTGGAACGTAACAACAACCTCAGCAGGGCCCTCTTCCTCATCACTGGAACGTAACAACAACCTCAGTCAGGGCCTCTTCCTCATCACTGGAACGTAACAACAACCTCAGCAGGGCCTCTTTCCTCATCACTGGAAGTAACAACAACCTCAGCAGGGCCCTCTTCTCATCACTGGAACGTAACAACAACCTCAGCAGGGCCCTCTTCCTCATCACTGGAACGTAACAACAACCTCAGCAGGGCCCTCTTCCTCATCACTGGAATGTAACAACAACCTCAGCAGGGCCCTCTTCCTCATCACTGAACGTAACAACAACCTCAGCAGGCCCTCTTCCTCATCACTGGAACGTAACAACAACCTCAGCAGGGCCCTCTTCCTCATCACTGGAACGTAACAACAACCTCAGCAGGCCCTCTCCTCATCACTGGAACGTAACAACACCTCAGCAGGGCCCTTCCTCATCACTGGAACGTAACAACAACCTCAGCAGGGCCCTCTTCCTCATCACTGGAACGTAACAACAACCTCAGCAGGGCCCTCTTCCTCATCACTGGAACGTAACAACAACCTCAGCAGGCCCTCTTCCTCATCACTGGAACGTAACAACAACCTCAGCAGGGCCCTCTTCTCTCATCACTGGAACGTAACAACAACCTCAGCAGGGCCCTCTCCTCATCACTGGAAGTAACAACAACCTCAGCAGGGCCTCTTCCTCATCACTGGAACGTAACAACAACCTCAGCAGGGCCCTCTTCCTCATCACTGGAACGTAACAACAACCTCAGCAGGGCCCTCTTCTCATCACTGGAACGTAACAACAAACCTCAGCAGGGCCCTCTTCCTCATCACTGGAACGTAACAACAACCTCAGCAGGGCCTCTTCCTCATCACTGGAACGTAACAACAACCTAGCAGGGCCCTCTTCCTCATCACTGGAATGTAACAACAACCTCAGCAGGGCCCTCTTCCTCATCACTGGAACGTAACAACAACCTCAGCAGGGCCTTCCTCATCACGGAATGTAACAACAACCTCAGCAGGGCCTCTTCCTCATCACTGGAATAACAACAACCTCAGCAGGCCCTCTTCCTCATCACTGGAATGTAACAACAACCTCAGAGGGCCTCTCCTCATCACTGGAACGTAACAACAACTCAGCAGGGTCCCTCTTCCTCATCACTGGAATGTAACAAAACCTCAGCAGGGCCCTCTTCTCATCACTGGAATGTAACAACAACCTCAGCAGGGCCCTCTTCCTCATCACTGGAACGTAACAACAACCTCAGCGGGGCCCTCTCCTCATCACTGGAACGTAACAACAACCTCAGCAGGGCCCTCTTCCTCATCACTGGAACGTAACAACAACCTCAGCAGGGCCCTCTTCCTCATCACTGGAACGTAACAACAACCTCAGCAGGGCCCTCTTCCTCATCACTGGAACGTAACAACAACCTCAGCAGGGCCCTCTTCCTCATCACTGGAACACAAAAACCTCAGCAGGGCCCTCTTCCTCATCACTGGAACGTAACAACAACCTCAGCAGGGCCCTCTTCCTCATCACTGGAACGTAACAACAACCTCAGCAGGGCCCTCTTCCTCATCACTGGAATGTAACAACAACCTCAGCAGGGCCCTCTTCTCATCACTGTGAACGTAACAACAACCTCAGCAGGGCCCTCTTCCTCATCACTGGAAGGAACAACACCTCAGCAGGCCCTCTTCTCATCACTGGAACGTAACAACAACCTCAGCAGGGCCCTCTCCTCCATCACTGGAAGAACAACAACCTCAGCAGGCCCTCTTCCTCATCACTGGAACGTAACAACAACCTCAGCAGGGCCCTCTTCTCATCACTGGAACGTAACAACAACCTCAGCAGGGCCCTTTCCTCATCACTGGAACGTAAACAACAACCTCAGCAGGGCCTCTTCCTCATCACTGGAACGTAACAACAACCTCAGCAGGCCCTCTTCCTCATCACTGGAACGTAACAACAACCTCAGCAGGGCCCTTTCCTCATCACTGGAACGTAACAACAACCTCAGCAGGGCCTCTTCTCATCATGGAACGTAACAACAACCTCAGCAGGGCCCTCTTCCTCATAACTGGAACGTAACAACAACCTCAGCAGGGCCCTCTTCCTCATCACTGGAACGTAACAACACCTCAGCAGGGCCCTCTTCCTCATCACTGGAACGTAACAACAACCTCAGCAGGGCCCTCTTCCTCATCACTGGAACGTAACAACAACCTCAGCAGGGCCCTCTTCCTCATCACTGGAATGTAACAACAACCTCAGCAGGCCCTCTTCCTCACACTGGAACGTAACAACAACCTCAGCAGGTCCTCTTCCTCATCACGGAATGTAACAACAACTCAGCAGGGTCCTCTTCCTCATCACTGGAAGTAACAACAACCTCAGCAGGACCCTCTTCCTCATCACTGAATTAACACAACCTCAGCAGGACCCTTCCTCATCACTGGAATGTAACAACAACCTCAGCAGGGCCCTCTTCCTCATCACGGAACGTAAAACAACCTCAGCAGGGCCTCTTCCTCATCACTGGAATGTAACAAAACCTCAGCAGGGCCCTCTTCCTCATCACTGGAATGTAACAACCACTCAGCAGGGCCCTCTTCCTCATCACTGGAACGTAACAACAACCTCAGCAGGGCCCTCTCACATCACTGGAACGTAACAACAACCTCAGCAGGGCCCTCTTCCTCATCACTGGAACGTAACAACAACCTCAGCAGGGCCCTCTTCCTCATCACTGGAAGGAACAACAACCTCAGCAGGGCCCTCCTCTCATCACTGGAACGTAACAACAACCTCAGCAGGGCCCTCTTCCTCATCACTGGAAGCAACAACAACCTCAGCAGGGCCCTCTTCCTCATCACTGGAACGTAACAACAACCTCAGCAGGACCCTTTCCTCATCACTGGAACGTAACAACAACCTCAGCAGGGCCCTCTTCCTCATCACTGGAATGTAACAACAACCTCAGCAGGGCCCTCTTCCTCATCACTGGAACGTAACAACAACCTCAGCAGGGCCCTCTTCCTTATCACTGGAATGTAACAACAACCTCAGCATGGCCCTCTTCCTCATCACTGGAACGTAACAACAACCTCAGCAGGGCCCTCTTCCTCATCACTGGAAGGAACAACAACCTCAGCAGGACCCTCTTCCTCATCACTGGAACGTAACAACAACCTCAGCAGGGCCCTCTTACTCATCACTGGAACGTAACAACAACCTCAGCATGGCCCTCTTCCTCATCACTGGAACGTAACAACAACCTCAGCAGGGCCCTCTTCCTCATCACTGGAACGTAACAACAACCTCAGCACGGGCCCTCTTCTCATCACTGAACGTAACAACAACCTCAGCAGGGCCCTCTTCCTCATAACTGGAACGTAACAACAACCTCAGCAGGGCCCTCTTCCTCATCACTGGAAAGTAACAACAACCTCAGCAGGGCCCTCTTCCTCACACTGGAACGTAACAACAACCTCAGCAGGGCCCTCTTCCTCCATCACTGGAACGTAACAACAACCTCAGCAGGGCCCTCTTCCTCATCACTGGAACGTAACAACAACCTCAGCAAGACCCTCTTCCTCATCACTGGAATGTAACAACAACCTCAGCAGGGCCCTCTTCCTCATCACTGGAACGTAACAACAACCTCAGCAGGGCCCTCTTCCTCATAACTGGAACGTAACAACAACCTCAGCAGGGCCCTTCTCCTCATCACTGGAACGTAACAACAACCTCAGCAGGGCCCTCTTCCTCATCAATGGAAATAACAATAACCTCAGCAGGGCCTCTTCTCATCACTGGAACGTAACAACAACCTCAGCAGGGCCCTCTTCCTCATCACTGGAATGTAACAACAACCTCAGCAGGGCCCTCTTCCTCATCACTGGAACGTAACAACAACCTCAGCAGGGTCCTCTTCCTCATCACGGAATGTAACAACAACCTCAGCAGGGTCCTCTTCCTCATCACTGGAATGTAACAACAACCTCAGCAGGACCCTCTTCCTCATCACTGGAATGTAACAACAACCTCAGCAGGACCCTCTTCCTCATCACTGGAATGTAACAACAACCTCAGCAGGGCCCTCTTCCTCATCACTGGAACGTAACAACAACCTCAGCAGGGTCCTCTTCCTCATCACTGGAATGTAACAATAACCTCAGCAGGGCCCTCTTCCTCATCACTGGAATGTAACAACAACCTCAGCAGGGCCCTCTTCTCATCACTGGAACGTAACAACAACTCAGCAGGGCTCTTCCTATCACTGGAACGTAACAACAACCTCAGCAGGCTCTTCCTCATCACTGGAACGTAACAACAACCTCAGCAGGGCCCTCTTCCTCATCACTGGAACGTAACAACACTCAGCCCGGGCCCTCTTCCTCATCACTGGAACGTAACAACAACCTCAGCAGGGCCCTCTTCCTCATCACTGGAATGCACCAACAAACCTCAGCGGGCCCTCTTCCTCATCACTGGAACGTAAAACAACCAGCAGGGCCCTCTTCCTCATCACTGGAACGTAACAACAAACCTCAGCAGGGCCCTCTCTCATCACTGGAATGTAACAACAACCTCAGCAGGGCTCTTCCTCATACTGGAACGTAACAACAACCTCAGCAGGGCCTCTTCCTTATCACTGGAATGTAACAACAACCTCAGCATGGCCCTCTTCCTCATCACTGGAACGTAACAACAACCTCAGCAGGGCCCTCTTCCTCATCACTGGAAGGAACAACAACCTCAGCAGGACCCTCTTCCTCATCACTGGAACGTAACAACAACCTCAGCAGGGCCCTCTTACTCATCACTGGAACGTAACAACAACCTCAGCAGGGCCCTCTTCCTCATCACTGGAACGTAACAACAACCTCAGCATGGCCCTCTCCTCATCACTGGAACGTAACAACAACCTAAGCAGGCCCTCTTCCTCATCACTGGAACGTAACAACAACCTCAGCAGGGCCCTCTTCCTCATCACTGGGAACGTAACAACAACCTCAGCAGGGCCCTCTTCCTCATAACTGGAACGTAACAACAACCTCAGCAGGGCCCTCTTCCTCATCACTGGAACGTAACAACAACCTCAGCAGGGCCCTTTCTCATCACTGGAACGTAACAACAACCTCAGCAGGGCCCTCTTCCTCATCACTGGAACGTAACAACAACCTCAGCAGGGCCCTCTTCCTCATCACTGGAACGTAACAACAACCTCAGCAGGGCCCTCTTCCTCATCACTGGAATGTAACAACAACCTCAGCAAGACCCTCTTCCTCATCACTGGAAGTAACAACAACCTCAGCAGGGCCCTCTTCCTCATCACTGGAACGTAACAACAACATCAGCAGGAGTCTTCTCATAACTGGAAGTAACAACAACTCAGCACGGCCTCTTCCTCATCACTGGAACGTAACAACAACCTCAGCAGGGCCCTCTTCCTCATCACTGGAACGTAACAAACAACCTCAGCAGGGCCCTTCCTCATCACTGGAAAGTAACAACAACCTCAGCAGGGCCCTTCCTCATCACTGGAATGTAACAATAACCTCAGCAGGGCCCTCTCCTCATCACTGGAACGTAAACAAACAACCTCAGCAGGGCCCTCTTCCTCATCACTGGAACGTAACAACAACCTCAGCAGGGCCTCTTCCTCATCACTGGAACGTAACAACAACCTCAGCAGGACCTTCTTCCTCATCACTGGAATGAACAACAACCTCGCAGGCCTCTCTCATCACGGAACGTAACAACAACCTCAGCAGGGCCCTCTTCCTCATCACATGGAACGTAACAACAACCTCAGCAGGGCCCTCTTCCTCATCACTGGAATGTAACAACAACCTCAGCAGGGCCCTCTTCTCATCACTGGAATGTAACAATAACCTCAGCAGGGCCCTCTCCTCATCACTGGAACGTAACAACAACCTCAGCAGGGCCCTCTTCCTCATCACTGGAATGTAACAAATAACCTCAGCAAGGCCCTCTTCCTCATCACTGGAACGTAACAACAACCTCAGCAGGGCCTCTTCCTCATCACTGGAACGTAACAACAACCTCAGCAGGACCCTCTTCCTCATCACTGGAACGTAACAACAACCTCAGCAGGGCCTCTTCCTCATCACTGGAATGTAACAACAACCTCAGCAGGGCCCTCTTCCTCATCACTGGAACGTTAACAACAAATCTCAGCAGGGCCCTCTTCCTCATCACTGGAACGTAAACAACAACCTCAGCAGGGCCCTCTTCCTCATCACTGGAAGTAACAAACAACCTCAGCAGGGCCCCTTCCTCATCACTGGAACGTAACAACAACCTCAGCAGGGCCCTCTTCCTCATCACTGGAATGTAACAACAACCTCAGCAGGGCCCTCTTCTCCATCACTGGAACGTAACAACAACCTCAGCAGGGCCCTCTTCCTCATCACTGGAACGTAACAACAACCTCAGCAGGGCCCTCTTCCTCATAACTGGAACGTAACAACAACCTCAGCAGGGCCCTCTTCCTCATCACTGGAACGTAACAACAACCTCAGCAGGGCGCTCTTCCTCATCACTGGAACGTAACAACAACCTCAGCAGGGCCCTCTTCCTCATCACTGGAACGTAAACAACAACCTCAGCAGGGCCCTCTTCCTCATCACTGGAACGTAACAACAACCCAGCAGGACCTTCTCCTCATCACTGGAATGTAACAACAACCTCAGCAGGGCCCTCTTCCTCATCACTGGAACGTAACAACAACCTCAGCAGGGCCCTCTTCCGCATCACTGGAACTTAACAACAACCTCAGCAGGGCCCTCTTCCTCATCACTGGAACGTAACAACAACCTCAGCAGGGCCCTCTTCCTCATCACTGGAATGTAACAACAACCTCAGCAGGGCCCTCTTCTTCATCACTGGAATGTAACAATAACCTCAGCAGGGCCCTCTTCCTCATCACTGGAACGTAACAACAACCTCAGCAGGGCCCTCTTCCTCATCACTGGAATGTAACAATAACCTCAGCAAGGCCCTCTTCCTCATCACTGGAACGTAACAACAACCTCAGCAGGGCCCTCTTCCTCATCACTGGAACGTAACAACAACCTCAGCAGGACCCTCTTCCTCATCACTGGAACGTAACAACAACCTCAGCAGGGCCCTCTTCCTCATCACTGGAATGTAACAACAACCTCAGCAGGGCCCTCTTCCTCATCACTGGAACGTAACAACAATCTCAGCAGGGCCCTCTTCCTCATCACTGGAACGTAACAACAACCTCAGCAGGGCCCTCTTCCTCATCACTGGAATGTAACAACAACCTCAGCAGGGCCCTCTTCCTCATCACTGGAACGTAACAACAACCTCAGCAGGGCCCTCTTCCTCATCACTGGAATGTAACAACAACCTCAGCAGGGCCCTCTTCTCCATCACTGGAACGTAACAACAACCTCAGCAGGGCCCTCTTCCTCATCACTGGAACGTAACAACAACCTCAGCAGGGCCCTCTTCCTCATAACTGGAACGTAACAACAACCTCAGCAGGGCCCTCTCCTCATCACTGGAACGTAACAACAACCTCAGCAGGGCCTCTTCCTCATCACTGGAATGTAACAATAACCTCAGCAAGGCCCTCTTCCTCATCACTGGAACGTAACAACAACCTCAGCAGGGCCCTCTTCCTCATCACTGGAACGTAACAACAACCTCAGCAGGACCCTCTTCCTCATCACTGGAACGTAACAACAACACTCAGCAGGGCCCTCTTCCTCATCACTGGAATGTAACAACAACCTCAGCAGGGCCCTCTTCCTCATCACTGGAACGTAACAACAATCTCAGCAGGGCCCTCTTCCTCATCACTGGAACGTAACAACAACCTCAGCAGGGCCCTCTTCCTCATCACTGGAATGTAACAACAACCTCAGCAGGGCCCTCTTCCTCATCACTGGAACGTAACAACAACCTCAGCAGGGCCCTCTTCCTCATCACTGGAATGTAACAACAACCTCAGCAGGGCCCTCTTCTCCATCACTGGAACGTAACAACAACCTCAGCAGGGCCCTCTTCCTCATCACTGGAACGTAACAACAACCTCAGCAGGACCCTCTTCCTCATTACTGGAACGTAACAACAACCTCAGCAGGGTCCTCTTCCTCATCACTGGAATGTAACAATAACCTCAGCAGGGCGCTCTTCCTCATCACTGGAATGTAACAATAACCTCAGCAGGACCCTCTTCCTCATCACTGGAATGTAACAACAACCTCAGCAGGACCCTCTTCCTCATCACTGGAACGTAACAACAACCTCAGCAGGGCCCTCTTCCTCATCACTGGAATGTAACAATAACCTCAGCAGGGACCTCTTCCTCATCACTGGAACGTAACAACAACCTCAGCAGGACCCTCTTCCTCATCACTGGAACGTAACAACAACCTCAGCAGGGCCCTCTTCCTCATCACTGGAACGTAACAACAACCTCAGCAGGGCCCTCTTCCTCATCACTGGAATGTAACAACAACCTCAGCAGGGCCCTCTTCCTCATCACTGGAATGTAACAACAACCTCAGCAGGACCCTCTTCCTCATCACTGGAATGTAACAACAACCTCAGCAGGGCCTCTTCCTCATCACTGGAATGTACCAACAACCTCAGCAGGGCCCCTTCCTCATCACTGGAACGTAACAACAACCTCAGCAGGTCCCTCTTCCTCATCACTGGAACGTAACAACAACCTCAGCAGGGCCCTCTTCCTCATCACTGGAACGTAACAACAACCTCAGCAGGGCCCTCTTCCTCATCACTGGAACGTAACAACAACCTCAGCAGGGCCCTCTTCCTCATCACTGGAACGTAACAACAACCTCAGCAGGGCCCTCTTCCTCATCACTGGAACGTAACAACAACCTCAGCAGGGCCCTCTTCCTCATCACTGGAACGTAACAACAACCTCAGCAGGTCCTCTTCCTCATCACTGGAACGTAACAACAACCTCAGCAGGGCCCTCTTCCTCATCACTGGAACGTAACAACAACCTCAGCAGGGCCCTCTTCCTCATCACTGGAACGTAACAACAACCTCAGCAGGGCCCTCTTCCTCATCACTGGAACGTAACAACAACTCAGCAGGGCCCTTCCTCATCACTGGAACGTAACAACAACCTCAGCAGGGCCCTCTTCTCATCACTGGAACGTAACAACAACCTCAGCAGGGCCTCTTCCTCATCACTGGATTGTTCCTAGTCAGTTGTCTCTTGGTCTGGATCATATTCTGTGTTGTCTTCAACTTCTGACACTTCCTCCTCTAATGCATCTTCACTGTCAGTTTCCTGGCCTCTCTCCTCCTCACCAGTGTCATGATCAAAGATATGATCAAGAGCCTCACATACAGTATATCGTTTGGTCATTGTGCTGCCACACAATGAATTGTGAGCATGGCCTCAAAAAATCTTTATATACCAGAGCTGCGAGAAAAGTTCTATATATTATTCAAACAATGTTGCGATTGTTTGTGAGAATGCCAACAGGTGTAGTTCCCGTGGGGAAAGATTCTATTGGGGAAAGGTTGCCATGGAAGCCAAGAAGGGGAGTAAGGTGGGTGTGTGTGTGTGTGTCTGTGCTCAAACACACATGCATGTGGGGGGCTGGGAGAGGAAGTGTGTCCATTTGATGAATGGGCATGTGCCTGAACTCAATTTTATACACTAATTGTAGTCTCACTCATTCATTTCTAATGACCGGTCATTTTTGACCAGACAAAGTCATAGAACCTTATGACAATCAGATTAAATTAACTACATGTTTCAGAGAGAAAACTTTGACCGGAACACAGCAGGAAGGTTAAACAGACATGGATCCTGTCCTACCTCTTAAATGTCTGAGGAAAACAACAATCCAAACAAAATTCTAAGGAATCAGAATAGTTTCCAGAAAATATTTCCAGAAAAACAACAATAAATGTTCCCTAAGTCAAAAACATTGAAACTCAGAAACAGCATTATACAGTATACTGGGCTAATATAGGTCTTATGTAGTTGTGACTGTTACATTGAACTTTGTTCTGTTCAGCAGGGCAAAATCATGATGATGATTATAACATAGTACTTTGTCAGCTGCTTAAATCACTTTATAAAGGGTTGTCACCTCATCCAAATTTGGGCCCGTATCCACAAAGCGTAGGAGTGCTGATCTAGGATCTCTCCATACAAGTTGGCATTAGGTTTTTCCCGGTGACATTAACAATGTCTACACTATATTTATGATCAATTTGATGTTATTTTAAATCGACAAAAAATGTGCTTTTCTTTCAAAAACAAGGAAATATCTAAGTGATCCCAAACTTTTGAATGGTAGTTTAGATATCATATAGATATAATTTTGTTAATTTAACCTTTATTTAACTGGGCAAGTCAGTTAAGAACAAATTATTATTTACAATGACTGCCTACCAGGGAACAGTGGTTTAACCGCCTTGTTCAGGGGCAGAACGACAGATTTTCACCTTGTCAGCTCTAACCACTAGGCTACCTATAGATATCCTATAGATATATAGATCGTGGCCAGAGTATATATCAAGAGTGGGTGGGGATGGAGCCATGTAAATGGAGGTCTTTAGGAGAGTATGGTTTTGTATTGGTGTTTTAAATCAATACTATACTGTAGATGGTCACGTTGCACATAAAGACAGAATACAGTCTCTGAAGGAACAGGTGTGGAGATGGTGGTATGGGAATGGAGGAGAGTAGTTAAGTCATTCTGTAGCATTAAGGAGATATGTCACGTTTAGAATGATCCTTTTCAGACCAGGGAAAATGACACAGGGATGTCTGTCGGACAGAGGAACTCAGATCTCTCTCTCCTTATCTCTTTCTTTCTCCCTCGCCACTTCCCCTTTGTCTCTAACTCTCCCTCTCAGGGAAACCAACAACAGAACGGTACACCAGTGGTATGATGGACACAAAGGCCACAAACATCTGTCAGAGAGCAAGCAGATATTTGTTCTGCTTCATTCTGAGCAGGAACACTATTAGGCTGCTTTAAGTCATCCATCACCTCTCCGCCCCGGGAGCTAGCGCCACGTCTCCTTTCAACTATGTGGAGGTCATAATAACAGACAAGGGGTGAGTGGTTGAGATCTTCACTGACGTTTCTACTGGGTCCACCAGCCAGACTTAGACTGGCCGTCGGCAGGGAAACTTGACATTTCTGACTGGGGGGGATGGGTCGGGACAGGGGACACACACTCGGGTCAAACCAATAGAGGGGGTTCTGACAACCACTGCTGCTCAGGTGTCAGCCGGCCTGGTTAGCAGGGTGCGGGAGCTACACAGGTGTAACCCTCTCTCAGTTGTCTAACAGTAGGAGGCAGTTCAAAGAGCCTGGGTGGTTACGCAACTCAGATTACTGTCCGCTACCCTCAGTCGTAATACAGTTCACTGTACATAAGAACATGCATTAGGAAGTAAGAATGTTGCAAAACAGTTTTTTCCCATATGTTTTTCCTGTTTCATCACAGCAACAGTGTAGGCCCACTGATTCTCTGTATGTCTCGGTGTTCAGTCTGAGGGCCACAACTACCACACTACAAAGACTTGATCAGACAGCAGACAGATACATACAGACAGACGGACAAACATAGGCGCACGCACACAGGCATACAGACAGGCAGAAAGTTGCCAGACAGCATTGTTGTTCTATCTAAGGCAGATGTGAATGAAGAAAACAGTATTACACTAATCAAAACACTGTGAGCTTCTGTTACCAGAACACTTGACCTTGGTCGCCATGACAATAGAATATCGTCATGTGATCTCCACCTCGGGATACAAGAACGCTTTACCAGCATCCTAGGGAGCTCACATGCCAGCTGCGTCATAATTTTTTCTTCCTCAGCTCTCTTCGCTCTCTCGTTCCACAACAACAGTGTTTCGGTGATGCATTCTTTAACCAACTGTTTTGTCAGGGGATGCTAAACAAAAGGCTGAGCCCTTGAACCAAGAGTGGATGAAAGAATGTGAATAAGATGATGGAATCTGCATGGCTGTCTATAATAACTGTCATTATCTTTTGGGGTTTTTCTTTCGTTTTCTTCATGGGTGTGATTGGTTAGGTTATTGTGTTGTGCAATGCATTCACACTGTCGCATTATCTTGAGTTCTAAAGATCGCCATGTTATTATAATCTTATCTTCCTTTTAGATCAATAGCTAGTCAAAGAAACAAGGCAAGGGAAATAAGCTGCTCATAAAAATTTGGACGAGGTCTTTTGCGTGAGCAACAGGAATTGTTATATTGGAATCCATTTGGCTGGAGCAGATCATGATACTATCATCACCTATTATCCTTCAGATCAGTGACCAGGAAAGAAAAAAGGTCCTCAGTAAGTAAGCAACAGACACGTAAAGGAAACACAAATCAAACTTTACTTGTCACATGCGCCGAATAAAACAGGTGTTGTAGACCTTACCATGAAATGCTTACTTACAAGCCCTTAACTCTTTCTTGAACTGCATTGTTGCTTAAGAAAATATTTTCCAAATAAACTCAAATATATATATTTTTTTTAAGTAACACAAAATAACGAGACTATACACAGGGGGTACCGAGTCAATGTGCGGTGGTACAGCTTAGTCGAGGTAATTTGTTTATGTAGGTAGGGGTAAAGTGATTTTGCATAGATAATAAACAGTGAGTAGCAGCAGTGTAAAAACAAATGGGGGAGGGGGGTCAATGTAAATAGTCCGGGTGGCTATTTGATTAATTGTTCAGCAGTCTTATGGCTTGTGTGTAGAAGCTGTTAATAAGCCTTTTGGTCTTACTCTTGGCGCTCCGGTACTGCTTGCCGTGCAGTAGCAGAGAAAACAGTCTATGACTTGGGTGACTGGAGTCTTAGACCATTTTTGGGGCTTTCCTCTGACATCACCTAGTATATAGGTCCTGGATGGCAGGAAGCTTGGCACCAGTGATGTACTGGGCCGTTAGCACTACCCTATGTAGCGCCTTGCGGTTAGATGCCGAGCAGTTGCCATACCAGGCGGTCAGGACGCTTTCGATGGTGCAGCTGTAAAACGTTTTGAAGATCTGGGGACCCATGCCAAATCTTTTGTCTCCTGAGGGGGAAAAGGTTTTGTTGTGCCCTCTTCACGACTGTCTTGGTTTGTTTGGACCATGATAGTTCATTGGTGATGTGGACACCACAGAACTTGAAACTCTCAACCCGCTCCACTACAGCCCCATCGATGTTAATGGGGGGCCTGTTCGGCCCGCCTTTTCCTGTAGTCCACGATCAGCTCCTTTGTCTTGATCACATGAAGGTATATGTTGTTGTCCTGGCACCACACTGCCAGGTCTATGACCTCCTCCTTATAGGCTGTCTCATCGTTGTCGGTAATCAGGCCTAGCACTGTTGCGTCGTCAGCAAACTTGGTGTTGGAGTCGTGTTTGGCCACGCAGTAGTGGGTGAACAGGGAGTACAGGAGGGGACTAAGCACGCACCGCTGAGGGGCCCCAGTGTTTGAGGATCAGCGTGGCAGACGTGTTGTTGACTACCCTTATCACCTGGGGCGGCCCGTCAGGAAGTCCAGGATCCAGTTGCAGAGGGAGGTGTTTAGTCCCAGTCCTTAGCTTAGTGATGAGCTTTGTGGGCATTATGGTGTTGAACGCTGAACTGTAGGAAATGAACAACATTCTCACATAGTTGTTAATTTTGTCCAGGTGGGAAGGGGCATTGTGGAGTGCGATTGAGATTGTGTCATCTGTGAATCTGTTGGGGCGGTATGCGAATTGGAGTGGGTCTAGGGTATCCGGGATGATGTTGTTGATGTCAGCCATGACCAGCCTTTCAAAAGCATTTCATGGCTACGAGGTGAGTGCTGCAGGCGGTAATCATTTAGACAGGTTACCTAACTTCCTTGGGCACAGGAACTACGGTGGTCTGCTTGAAACATGCAGACATTACAGACTCGGTCAGGGACAGGTTGAAAATGTCTGTGAAAACACTTGCCAGTTGGTCAGCGCATGCTGAGTACACGTGGTGGTAATCCGGCTGGCCACGCAGCTTTTTGAATGTTGACCTGTTTAAAGGTCTTGCTCACATCGTCTACCGAGAGTTATCACACAGTCGTCAAGAACAGCTGGTGCTCTCATGCATGCTTCAGTGTTGCTTGCCTCAAAGTGAATCTCCCTTTTTACATATGTTGATGTTGGGGTGGTGCTGGAAATGATTAATTAAAGTAAACATTTTTAGAAATGTCCCATTAAAGGAATTGGGCCATATTCATATATACAGTCAATCTCCTGTGTGTGTCTCCATACCACGTACTGGAACAGAGAAGTGGGCCATGGTGAGAGAGTAGATGTATCAGTGTGTCGCCAGTCAGACTGGCAATGCCCACTTAGGCTGTAGGGCCCACAGACACACAAATGCACCCACCATCCACTCTCTTTTTCCTTCTCTCTCGCTTCCTCTCTTTTTCTCTACCGCTCTCTATAGGGCCCTACCTGGCAGCATTCCCTGCCAGCATACCACACATACCTCGTCAGTCACAACCCTGGCAGTGAAGCCCAGGATTAAGTCCAGGATTGTCAATTGGCATTAAATAATCTTCTGCTGATTCCAGGTAAATGGGTGATTGTGTCTTTTGGACCTGTATGAAGGGTGTGATTGTTAGGATTCTGTCAATCAATGACATATTATGGAATGGAAGCTCTTTGCTTTCAGCTCGTTGTGAAGAGACTGGGGGAAAACAACAGAGGGATGTGATGTGTGTTTCAGTTGACCACAGCCAGGGCTCAGCGTCTGTGGCGTATACAAAACACACATACACCTCTACACACACACAAACACCTCTCTACACATACACACATCTCTACACATGCACACCTCTCTACACATGCACAGCTCTCTACACATACACTACCATTCAAAAGTTCCTCTGTCCAGTGTCTGTTCTTTTGCCCCTCTTAATCTTTTCTTTTTGTTGGCCAGTCTCAGATGTCTTTTTCTTTGCAACTCTGCCTAGAAGGCCAGCATCCTCTTCACTGTTGACATTGAGACTGGTATTTTGCGGCTACTATTTAATGAAGCTGCCAGTTGAGGACTTGGGAGGCGTCTGTTTCTCAAACTAGACATTCTAATGTACTTATCCTCTTGCTCAGTTGTGCACCGGGACCTCCCACTCTTTCTATTCTGGTTAGAGCCTGTAATCGAACCCACAAATTCTGATACTCCAGATACTTAACTAGTCTAAAGAAGGCCAGTTTTATTGCTTCTTTAGTCAAAACAACAGTTTTCAGCTGTGCTAACATAAATGCAAAAGGGTTTTCTAATGATCAATTAGCCTTTTAAAATAATAAACTTGGATTAACCTAACACATCGTGCCATTGGAACACAGGAGTGGTGGTTGCTGATAATGGGCCTCTGTACGCCTATGTAGATATTCCATTGAAAATCTGCCATTTCCAGCTACAATAGTCATTTACAACGTTAACAATGTATTTCTGATCAATTTGACGTTATTTTAATGGACACAAACTTTTGAACGGTAACGTATCTCTACACATACAGCACCAGTGAACATTTTGTACACACCTACTCATTCAAGGGTTTATCTTTATTTTTACTATTTTCTACATTGTGGAATAATAGTGAAGACATCAAAACTATGAAATAACACATGTAATCATGTAGTAACCCACATTTTTATTTGTTTTAATCAAAATATATTTTACCAATCCTTTGCCTTGACAGCTGTGCACACTTGGCATTTTCTCAACCAGCTTCATGAGGAATGCTTTTTCAACATTCTTAAAGGAGTTCCCACATATGCTGAGTATTTGTTGGTGGCTTTTCCTTCACTCTGCAGCCCAACACATCCCAAACCATCTCAACTGGGTTGAGGTCAGGTGATTGTGGAGGCCAGGTCATTTGAACTCCATCACTCTCCTTCTTGGTCAAATAGCAGTTGGAACCAAAAATCTAAAATTTGGAGTCATCAGACCAAAGGACAGATATCCACAGGTCTAATGTCCATTGCTCATGTTTCCAAGTCTCTTCTTATTGGTGTCCTTTAGTAGTGGTTTCTTTGCAGAAATTTGACCGTGAAGACTTGATTCACAGTCTCCTCTGAACAGTTGATGTTGAGATGTGTCTGTTACTTGAACTCCGTGAAGCATTATTTGGGCTGCAATCTGAGGTGCAGTTAACTCTAATGAAATCATCCTCTGCAGCAGAGGTAACTCTGGCTCTTCCTTTCCTGTGCCGGCTTGATGGTTTTTGCGACTGCACTTGAAGAAAGTTTCTAAGTTTTTGAAATGTTCTGTTTTGACTGACCTTCATGTCTTAATGTAATGAAAGACTGCCATTGCTCTTTGCTTATTTGAGCTGTTCTTGCCCTAATATGGTCTTGGTCTTTTACCAAATAGGGCTATCTTCTGTATACATCCCTACCTTGTCACAACACAACAGATTGGTTCAAACGCATTAAGGAAAGAAATTCTACTTTTAACTTTTAAGGCACACCTGTTAATTGAAACATGTTTTATTTTTTTCACGTTTATTTAACCAGGTAGGCTAGTTGAGAACAAGTTCTCATTTACAATTGTGACCTGGCCAAGATAAAGCAAAGCGACACAAACAACAACACAGAGTTACACATGGAATAAACACGCGCACAGTCAATAACACAATAGAAAAAAAAGAAAGTCTATATACAGTGTGTGCAAATGGCGTGAGGAGGTAAGTCAATAGTAGCGAAGTAATTACAATTACAATTTAGCAGATTAACACTGGAGTGATAGATGAGCAGATGATGTGCAAGTAGTGATACTGGTGTGCAAAAGAGCAGAAAAGTAAATAAAAACAATATGGGGATGAGGTAGGTAGATTGGGTGGGCTTTTTACAGATGGACTATGTACAGCTGCAGCGATCGGTTAGCTGCTCAGATAGCTGATGTTTAAAGTTAGTGAGGGAGATATGAGTCTCAAGCTTCAGAGATTTTTGCAATTTGTTCCAGTCATTGGCAGCAGAGAACTGGAAGGAAAGGCGGCCAAATAAAGTGTTGGCTTTATGGATGGCCAGTGAAATATACCTGCTGGAGCTGACATAAGGCGGGGTTTTATCTAGCAAAGACATATAGATGACCTGGAGCCAGTGGGTCTAGCGACGAATATGTAGCGAGGGCCAGCCGACTAGAGCATATAGGTCGCAGTGGTGGGTGGTATAAGGGCTTTGGTAACAAAACGGATGGCACTGTGATAGACTGCATCCAGTTTGCTGAGTAGAGTATTGGAAGCTATTTAGGCCACGGAAGGTGTGTTTGTATGGCATTGATGCGCGTTTGGAGGTTAGTTAACACCGTGTCCAAAGAAGGGCCAGGTGTATACAGAATGGTGTCATCTGCGTAGAGGTGGATCAGGGAATCACCCGCAGCAAGAGCGACATCGTTGATATATACAGAGAAAAGAGTCGGCCCGAGAATTGAACCCTGTGGTTGAAGGTGACTACCTTATGAAGCTGGTTGAGTGAATGCCAAGAGTGTGCAATGCTGTCAGCATGGGAAAGGGTGGCTACTTAGACGAGTCTCAAATATATTTAGATTTGTTTAACACTTTTTTGGTTACTACATGACTCCATGTGTGTTATTTCATAGTTTTGATGTCTTCACTATTATTGCACAATGTAGAAAATAGTAAAAATAAAGAAATACCCTTGAATGGGTAGGTGTGTCCAAACTTTTGACTGGTACTGTACACCTATGCACCAGTCTCCCCTTATGCACGCACACAACTATGTGGGGAGAATCAGTGAAATTGGCTTGGTATAATGGAGTCCCTGTAATGAGAAGTAATGTGAAGACTAAATAATGAAATAAGCGAGCCCTGTTCTCAGCCTTCGCTCAGCTCCATACTGGAGCTGAGCGAAGGCTGAGAAGGACAGGACTCTGTTGCTATATATGACAAAACTGAAATGCTGAATTGTTTCAATGAGCACTTGGTATCATCTGGTAGACTGTTTGATTCAGTGTCCTCTGTCTCTGTACAACCCTGTGTGGATGAACCAGTGAGAGCTGGTCAAACTTTTAGCTTTCTGCCATTCTCAGTGCAGGTGGTACATAAAGCCCTGAAATCCTTAGATCAAAGAAAGCCTGGAGGTCCTGATCTTTTGGATCCCTGCTTTTTAAATCTGGCAGCTGATTTCATAGCTGAACCACTTACATATCTGTTCAATCTAACCCTGGAATGTAATGAAATTCCAAAGATCTGGAAATCAGCATTTGTCCTACCACTTTTAAAAGGGGGAGATCCAACTCTTTAAAATAATTATAGGCCAATCTCAAAGCTGTCACCCCTGGTGAAAATACTTGAAACCCTTGTAAGTGAACAGCTAAAAGAGTTTTTATTTACTAACTCTTTTATCAATGTACCAATCTGGCTTCAGGAAGAAGCATAGCACAATTACAGCAGCCATGAAGGTTTTAAATGATATCACTGAAGCCCTTGACAAAAAACAGCACTGTGTCTCACTTTTTATTGATCTCTCTAAGGCTTTTGATACAGTTGATCATGCTATACTAAGGCAGAGATTGTTGAGTGTAGGTCTTTCGGAGCATGCAGTTGCATGGTTTGCTAACTATCTGTCTGATAGAACTCAGTGCACTCAATTTGATGGGCTTATGTCTGTTAAATTGTCTGTCCTGAATGGTGTGCCCCAAGGCTCTGTACTTGGTCCTCTCTTATTCACTATTTATATAAATGATTTAGACAAAAATGTCCAAAATGCACAACTTCATTTTTATGCTGATGATACTGTTATTTACTGTTGTGCAGGGCCCTATAGAGAGCGGTAGAGAAAAAGAGAGGAAGCGAGAGAGAAGGAAAAAGAGAGTGGATGGTGGGTGCATTTGTGTGTCTGTGGGCCCTACAGCCTAAGTGGGCATTGCCAGTCTGACTGGCGACACACTGATACATCTACTCTCTCACCATGGCCCACTTCTCTGTTCCAGTACGTGGTATGGAGACACACACAGGAGATTGCAAAAAGCTTTCCAGAACTTGCAAACTGCTTTTTATACTGTTCAACATACCTTGTGTCAATTGAAGCTTATCCTCAATACTGACAAAACTAAACTAATGGTGTTTTCTAATGCAAGAAATAGACCTCTGAACCTTTCACCTATTACTACCTGTCAGGGCAAGGAGATTGAGGTTGTAACCTCATATAAATATCTTGGAATTCTAATTGATGACGGCCTCTCTTTTAAATTGCATATTCAACAACTTACAAAAAAATTGAAGCTGAAATTGGGATTTTATTTTTGGAATAAGGCCTGTTTTTCTTTTGAAGCCAGAAGGAGGCTAGTATCAGCTACATTTATGCCTTTACTAGACTATGGGGATATTTTATATATGAATGCTTCCGCTCAGTGTTTGAGATCAATTGACACTCTTTACCATGGCACTTTGAGATTTATTTTAAACTGCAAAACCCTTACGCACCACTGCACTTTGTATACCAGGGTTGACTGGCCTTCTCTAGTCACTCGTAGGCTCAGTCACTGGTATACTATTATTTACAAAGCCATTTTGGGTTTACTACCTTTTTATTTGGGCATTTTTATTGTTCAGAAATGTGGTGGGTACTCTCTTCGTTCGCTAGACTTTATCCTGCTAACTGTTCCAAATGTCCGAACTGAATTTGGTAAAAGGTCTTTTAAGTACTCTGCGCCATCGTCTTGGAACACCATACAAAATAATTTTAAACTGGAAGAACTTGTCCCGATTGGTATTTTTAAATCACTGATGAAGGATGATTCCCTGACCTGTCAATGTTTTTAATTTGCTGTTTTATGATTTTGTTATACTCTTGTGAATTCTATGGGTTTTACTAGATTGCTTGTAGTTTTTCATGTTGTCTGTCTGTAATTTTTGTAATGACTTGGTGCTGCATATCTTGGCCAGGACGCTCTTGAAAAAGAGATTTTAAATCTCAATGAGCCCTTCCTGGTTAAATAAAGGTTAAATAAAACTGGTCAATAGCTGACAGACACAGACAACCCCCTCACGCTCAAACACACACACACACGCAAACACTATCCAACACAGACCCTCAAACTAAGACACACCTAACTCAACACCAACAACTCTTGCATATGAAGAGAACATGTTGCCTTCTACTGTTTTCAACTGGATTAATCGAATTGAAAAACAACATATCTGTCCACTGCAGACTAACAGAGGAACAGCTCAGGAACAGTCCTGTATCCTCAGTTCACATCTAGAGTTGTTATTCTCCTGTCAGAGCCCCACTATGGAGTCAGGAGGGCATCGTGCTTTGATAACATGTCTTCATGCGTTACTATGAAAGTATGCTGATAACATCTGCCATGCACGTGGCGTCACTCCACCCCTCTGTCAGCCCTGTCTGAATCTGTAGTGAGTTAGTGCTGCAGCTGAGTGACTGGAGCTCTCCGTGTTCCAGCTTGGGGGCAGATTTGGAACACACAGATCTTTATATACACACAACTACAGTTGTGGCCAAAAGTTTTGAGAATGACACAAATACACATTTTCACAAAGTCTGCTGCCTCAGTTTGTATGATGGCAATTTGCATATACTCCAGAATGTTATGAAGAGTGATCAGATGAATTGTAATTAATTGCAAAGTCCCTCTTTGCCATGCAAATTAACTGAATTCCAAAAAAACATTTCCACTGCATTTCAGCCCTGCCACAAAAGGACCAGCTGACATGTCAGTGATTCTCTCATGAACACAGGTTTGAGTGTTGACGAGGACAAGGCTGGAGATACTCTGTCATGCTGATTGAGTTCGAATAACAGACTGGAAGCTTTAAAAGGAGGGTGGTGCGTGGAATCATTGTTCTTCCTCTGTCAACCATGCTTACCTGCAAGGAAACACGTGCCGTCATCATTGCTTTGCACAAAAAGGGCTTCACAGGCAAGGATATTGCTGCTAGTAAGATGGCACCTAAATCAACCATTTAATCGGATCATCAAGAACTTCAAGGAGAGCGGTTCAATTGTTGTGAAGAAAGCTTCAGGGCGCCCAAGAAAGTCCAGCAAGTGCCAGGACCGTCTCCTAAAGTTGATTCAGCTGTGGGATCGAGGCACCACCAGTACAGAGCTTGCTCAGGAATGGCAGCAGGCAGGTATGAGTGCATCTGCACTCATACCTGGACTACTTTTTGGACTTTTGGAGGATGGCCTGGTGTCAAGAAGGGCAGCAAAGAAGCCACTTCTCTCCAGGAAAAACATCAGGGACAGACTGATATTCTGCAAAAGGTACAGGGATTGGACTGCTGAGGACTGGCGTAAAGTCATTTTCTCTGATGAATCCCCTTTCCGATTGTTTGGGGCATCTGGAAAAAAGCTTGTCCGGAGAAGACAAGGTGAGCGCTACCATCAGTCCTGTGTCATGCCAACAGTAAAGCATCCTGAGACCATTCATGTGTGGGGTTGCTTCTCAGCCAAGGGAGTGGGCTCACTCACAATTTTGCCTAAGAACACAGCCATGAATAAAGAATGGTACCAACACATCCTCCGAGAGCAACTTCTCCCAACCATCCAGGAACAGTTTGGTGACGAACAATTCCTTTTCCAGCATGATGGAGCACCTTGCCATAAGGCAAAAGTGATAACTAAGTGGCTCGGGGAACAAAACATCAATATTTTGGGTCCATGGCTAGGACACTCCCCAGACTTTAATCCCATTGAGAACGTGTGGTCAATCCTCAAGAGGGAGGTGGACAAACAAAAACCCACACATTCTGACAAACTCCAAGCATTGATTATGCAAGAATGGGCTGCCATCAGTCAGGATGTGGGCCAGAAGTTAATTGACAGCATGCCAGGGCAGATTGCAGAGGTCTTGAAAAAAAAGGGTCAACACTGCAAATATTGACTCTTTGCATCAACTTCATGTCATTGTCAATAAAAGCCTTTGGCACTTATGAAATGCTTGTAATTATACTTCAGTATTCCATAGTAACATCTGACAAAAATATCTGGACCCTCTCTAAAACTATCCACCGCCATTGTTGCAACCCCTATTACCAGCCTGTTCAACCTCTCTTTCGTATCGTCCGAGATCCCTAAAGATTGGAAAGCTGCCGAGGTCATCCCCCTCTTCAAAGGGGGTGACACCCTAGACCCAAACTGTTACAGACCTATATCCATCCTGCCTATCTAAAGCCTTCGAAAGCCAAGTTAAAAAACAGATCACCGACCATTTCAAATCCCACCGTACCTTCTCCGCTGTGCAATCCGGCTTCCGAGCCGGTCACGGGTGCACCTCAGCCACGCTCAAGGTACTAAAGGATATCATAACCGCTATCGATAAAGACAGTACCCTGCAGCCTTCTTCATCGACCTGGCCAAGGCTTTCGACTCTGTCAATCACCGTATTCTTATCGGCAGACTCAATAGCCTTGGTTTTTCTAATGACTGCCTTGCCTGGTTCACCAACTACTTTGCAGACAGAGTTCAGTGTGTCAAATCGGCGGGCATGTTGTCCGGACCTCTGGCAGTCTCTATGGGGGTACCACAGGGTTCAATTATCGGGCCAACTCTTTTCTCTGTATATATCGATGATGTCACTCTTGCTGCGGGCGATTCCCTGATCCACCTCTACGCAGACGACACCATTCTGTATACATCTGGCCCTTCTTTGGACACGGTGTTAACTAACCTCCAAATGAGCTTCAATGCCATACAACACACCTTCCGTGGCCTCCAACTGCTCTTAAACGCTAGTAAAACCAAATGCATGCTTTTCAACCGTTCGTTGCCCGCACCCGCCCGCCCGACTAGCATCACCACCCTGGACGGTTCCGACCTAGAATATGTGGACAACTATAAATACCTAGGTGTCTGGCTAGACTGTAAACTCTCCTTCCAGACTCATATTAAACATCTCCAATCCAAAATCAAATCTAGAATCAGCTTTCTATTTCGCAACAAAGCCTCCTTCACTCCCGCCACCAAACTTACCCTTGTAAAACTGACTATCTTACCGATCCTCGACTTCGGCGATGTCATCTACAAAATAGCTTCCAACACTCTACTCAGCAAACTGGATGCAGTCTATCACAATGCCATCCGTTTTGTTACCAAATCACCTTATACCACTGCGACCTGTATGCGCTAGTCGGCTGGCCCTCGCTACATATTCGTTGCCAGACCCACTGGCTCCAGGTCATCTATAAGTCTATGCTAGGTAAAGCTCCGCCTTATCTCAGTTCACTGGTCACGATAACAACACCCACCCATAGCACACGTTCCAGCAGGTATATCTCACTGATCATCCCCAAAGCCAACACCTCATTTGGCCGCCTTTCCTTCCAGTTCTCTACTGCCAGTGACTGGAAATAATTCCGAAAATCGCTGAAGTTGGAGACTTTTATTTCCCTCACCAAATTTAAACATCAACTATCTGAGCAGCTAACCGATCGCTGCAGCTGTACGTAGTCCATCTGTAAATAGCCCACCCAATCTACCCACCTCATCCCCATACTGTTTTTATTTTATTTACTTTTCTGCTCTTTTGCACACCAGTATCACTACTTGCACATCATCTGCTCATCTATCACTCCAGTGTTAATCTGCTAAATTGTAATTATTCACTCCTATGGCCTATTTATTGCCTACCTCATCATGTCTTTTGCACACACTGTATATAGACTTTCTTTTTTCTACTGTGTCATTGACTTGTTTGTGTTATTGGCTTGTTTATTGTTTACTCTATGTGTAACTCTGTGTTGTTGTCTGTGTCACACTGCTTTGCGTTATCTTGGCCAGGTCCCAGTTGCAAATGAGAACTTGTTCTCAACTAGCCTACCTGGTTAAATAAAGGTCAAATAAAATCTAAAGACACTGAAGCAGCAAACGTTGTGGAAATTAATATTTGTGTCATTCTCAAAACTTTTGGCCACGACTGTAGACCAATGTTCAAAAGTTTATTACCAAGCACCAGTAGCCTTTTACACTCGTATCCGTATTTGGTTTGAAAATGGCAGATTGTGACACTGACAAGCACCTATATTGAAACGCAGTGGCTGTACAGTAACATGCTATACATGACGTCAGAGTACTGGCTCCGCGCTTCACAGCGTTGTATGGGTTTTGACTGACAGCCTTTCTGAAATTGAGCACCGCTCGTGACGAGAAGTTGCCCCCATCCCTCCTAGTAATTGGGCAACCTTTGCAGAAAAAAAATGGTCAGAGTGAGGGAATTGCTGTAAATTACGAGGACTCTATGTAGTTTGAAAGGTGAGACGTTGAGGATTATAGTAAATAACGCTTTGATGTCATACAAGCAAGCCAAACACCCGTGAGTCCAAATGTGCACATCGCATTTCCATATCATAAAAGTAATGTCATATACAGTGTCAACATTTATGATCTCCATGTTTGATGTACATTTACAAGATGACATGGTGTCACACCCTGGGTTGTCCTGAACACAATGAGACAATTTGTTGTATTCTGAAGACAATCTGCCGTGGACCACGCGTCTGAATGTCCTCATGACTCCATTTTACGAACGCCAAAATTACGATTTGCGTCTCTGAATTGCCTTGTGAAAACGGAACATAAAAATGTTAATTTCATTATTTAGCTAGTGATGTTGGCAATAGAACAAGCTTTCAAATGATGCCCACCTGACACAGATTGTGATTTATAATGGACTGTTTTTGGATTGCGTAAAGAACAGTAATTGTGTAAAGGCGGGGAAGCAGGGCTGTGTTCCCAACAAAACAACTACAAGTGTTCTTTCTCTAGTTCCTCAGAGTCACAGCTAGGAGAGCTCAAAAAAACACCTTGTAGTTGAAGACTCTTCTTTCAGTCATGTTACTGAATGTATACAGAGTATTTTCAGATTTCATTATCAACAAATGCGGCAAAAAGTACAGTAAATGTAAAACGCACATAAAATCAACAGTGTAATGTTTGGATTCAGTTATGTCAGGTGAACTGTTGTATCCTCACCTTTGGTTTAATCATTTCCCCATAATCTCCAAACGGTTCCCTTTCAATTGCTACCAAGGTTATGCATCTTATTTCTTCTGTAAGAAACATTTCAATTTAGCCCGCTCCATATAGGCCAATTAACACGCGTGAAAGGGGTTAACCCCATCATGACCGTACTAGTTTCAGTGACACATTGACGGCATGCAGACAGACAGAAGAGCATCCGTGAATCTAATTTACAGTGGAGCATTAGACACTTAGGAGGAAGAAGACAAGGTAATAAGTTCAGGACAGGCCTTAATACTTAAGTCCCAAATGGTACCCTATTCCCTATTAAAGCTGGAGTCTTACATATCCCTCTCTAACTTTACGCATCAGCTGTCAGAGCAGCTTACCGATGACTGTACCTGTGCACAGCCAATCTGTAAATAGCACACCCAACTACCTCATCCCCATATTGTTATCTATCCTCTTGCTCTTTTGCACCCCAGTATCTCTACTTGCACATCATCATCTGCACATCTATCACGCCAGTGTTAATGCTACATTGTAATTATTTCGCGTCTATGGCCTATTTATTGCCTTACCTCCCTACTCTTTTACATTTGCACAAACTGTACATAGATTTTTCTATTGTGTTATTGACTGTACGTTTGTTTATGTGTAACTGTGTTGTTTGTGTCGCACTGCGTTGCTTTATCTTGGCCAGGTCACAGTTGTAAATGAGAACTTGTTCTCAACTGTCCTACCTGGTTAAATAAAGGTGAAATAATTTATTTTTTATATATTTATATAGTGCTTTACTTTTGACCCTGCCACTGTCCAAACCTAAGAAGGATTCTTATTATAACTGACCTAGGAGCAGCTCTGCTGGAGCTGAAATTAAAGGTCAACTGCCACTTAGAACCAACTTATCTGGTTTTAAACAGCCAATGTGGCATCGATATGAGTCAGATTCATTCCACTGTCAAAATGTATTACAAAGTGTAAATAGGATCATTTTGGTCATGAAGTCAGTCTCATCCAAAACGGAGTTTGGTAGGTGACTGCGTCATGACTTACTTGAGGGTTTGGTTTACAATTATTTAAACAATTCATACCCCTTCTGCTTAATAACACGTGGTGGTGCTGTGTTTTCTGGGAAAAGACTGGGCGAGTATGCTTTGTATAGCCCGGTGGTCAGGGCTTTACTTTCTATTCTCCTCTTGCTCGCTACTTTAACTCAAAAATAGAACTGAATTAGCCCTTGTTTGTTGTGATTGAATGGCAAAAACAACAAAAAACACCCACATGAAACCACATCCCGAAGACAACTCTCATTTGCCATTTCTTAATGTGCATTGATGAAAAACAAGGCTAAATCACAAAGTGCAGTTCTCCTTTAAGACTGATTGTAGTAAGACAAGCTTGGGTTGTGTCACTGCACGAAGCAGTGTGTGTGGAGTCACGGAGGCTTGGCAGACATGTACTTTTACATTTCAATGCAAGGTATGGTAATATTATAAGCTGCTTTCACTGTAAATAGACATGTAAGCACATGCACACAAGTGCATACACTACCGGTCAAACGTTTTAAAACACCTACTCATTCAAGGGTATCTCTTTATTTTTACTATTTTCTACATCGTAGAATAATAGTGAAGACATCAAAACTATGAAATGACACATGGAATCAAGTATTATCCAAAAAAGTGTTAAATAGCCACCATTTGCCTTGATGAAAGCTTTGCACACACTTGGCATTCTCTCAACCAGCTTCATGAGGTAGTCACCCAGAATGCATTTCAATTAACAGGTTTCCTTCTTAAAAGTTAATTTGTGGAATTTCTTTCCTTCTTAATTAATGCGTTTGAGCCAATCAGATGTGTTGTGACAAGGTAGGGGTGGTATACATGCCTTCACAATGTAGAAAAAAGTAAAAATAAAGAAAAACCCTTGAATGAGTAGGTGTTTTAAAACTTTTGACCGGTAGTGTATACACACACACACACAAATGGCAGTAGAAATCCCCTCCGGCACTCTGTGGTGTATCCTAGCAGAGTGAAGAGGGAAAACATCTCTGAATGCTTTAAAATCCCAACCAGCTATTACAGCAATCATTCCACAGCTGCAGTATAATTACTCTGTAGCCTTAGACTGCTACACACACACAAATACTACAGACTACACAGGCATAAACAAAGGCTCACCCCAGCCAACAACAGTCTCTCAGAGATCTGTAACCTACTCCCATGGTTACTGTGCCACATAGCTAGGTCCCAGAACAACTACAGCCTAGCTCAGAGAGTGGCACCAGCTTAACCCCTCTCTCCCCGTCAGTCCTACAAATCATATGGCTGCATGGTGGAGGCAGAAGGTTTAGAGGGCTATGGGGCCTCTGGTATGAAGACTGGGAGCAGGACCCAGGAGGTTAACTAGAAGAGAGAGGTCAAAGAGAGAGAAAGAGGGAGAGAGAAACCAACTGTGTCTCCCTCTGTGTATCTCAGTCTCCCTCTCTGTGTGTGTGTCTCCGTCTCTCTGTGTGTGTGTCTCCGTCTCTCTGTGTGTGTGTCTCCGTCTCTCTGTGTGTGTGTCTCCGTCTCTCTGTGTGTGTGTGTCCCCGTCTCCCTCTCTCCCTGTGTCTCCGTCTCCCTGTGTCTCCGTCTCCCTCCGTCTCCCTGTGTCTCCCTCTCCCTGTGTCTCCGTCTCCCTGTGTCTCCGTCTCCCTCTCTCTGTGTGTGTGTCTTTCTCTGTGTGTGTGTGTGTGTGTGTCTCCCTCTCTCTCTGTGTGTGTCTCCCTGTGTGTGTGTGTGTGTGTCTCCCTCTCTCTGTGTGTGTGTGTGTGTGTGTGTGTGTGTGTGTCTCCCTCTCTCTGTGTGTGTGTGTGTGTGTGTGTGTCTCCCTCTGTGTGTGTGTGTGTGTGTGTGTCTCCCTCTCTCTGTGTGTGTGTGTGTGTGTCTCCCTCTGTGTGTGTGTGTGTGTGTGTGTTTCTCCCTCTGTGTGTGTGTGTGTGTGTGTTTCTCCCTCTGTGTGTGTGTGTGTTTCTCCCTCTGTGTGTGTGTGTGTTTCTCCCTCTGTGTGTGTGTGTGTTTCTCCCTCTGTGTGTGTGTGTTTCTCCCTCTGTGTGTGTGTGTGTGTGTTTCTCCCTCTCTGTGTGTGTGTGTTTCTCCCTCTCTGTGTGTCTGTGTGTCTCCCTCTCTGTGTGTCTGTGTGTGTGTGTCTCCCTCTCTGTGTGTCTGTGTGTGTGTGTCTCCCTCTCTGTGTGTCTGTGTGTGTGTGTCTCCCTCTCTGTGTGTCTGTGTGTGTGTGTCTCCCTCTCTGTGTGTCTGTGTGTGTGTGTCTCCCTCTCTGTGTGTCTGTGTCTCCCTCTCTGTGTGTCTGTGTCTCCCTCTGTGTGTGTGTGTGTCCCTCTGTCTGTGTGTGTGTGTCCCTCTGTCTGTGTGTGTGTGTCCCTCTGTCTGTGTGTGTGTGTCCCTCTGTCTGTGTGTGTGTGTCCCTCTGTCTGTGTGTGTGTGTCCCTCTGTCTGTGTGTGTGTGTCCCTCTGTCTGTGTGTGTGTGTCCCTCTGTCTGTGTGTGTGTGTCCCTCTGTCTGTGT